>NC_043702.1:116798488-116874094 GCF_006229205.1 Suricata suricatta
GCGGGGGGCAGGGGCGGGGCCTTGGAACACGTGCGTGGGGGGAAGTGGGCGCTGCGCTAGGGGGCGGCCTGTGCGCGCAGCTGCCGCCCGCAGGTGCCAGCGGCTGCGCCGAGGTGGGCGGAGTGCGGCCGCCGGGCGGGTCGTGGCTGGGTGGGGGGAGGGTCACGAGACGAGCCTGGGGGGCCCCCGGGACAGGTCGCGTGGGTTTTCCCAAACTGTAGTGCCCTTCACGGCTCAGCCCCTGCAAAATCCTCCAGTGACGACTTTCCCTGCAGCCTCCGCCCTCCACCCCCCCCAACCCGTCATCGGACCTTGGTGTTGGGGAAGCCAGACCCCGTGCAGGGCTGTTATTGGTGCTGGTTCAGTGCAATTGTCAAGAGCACGTGCTTCTGGAGCCAGACCCCTTGGTGAGACTTTAACCTTCTTAAACCTCGGGTTCCTTAACTGAAAAATTCACATTTTGGGGTAAGAGTATTACCAATCCACTTCAAGGGGTTAAAATAGAAACATCAATAAAGAGCCTAACAAGGGGCCTGGAAGTTGCCACAAGTTCAGTCGACGACAGGGTTATAATCTGCACACTTGGACCCCTGGCTGGCGTCTCGGGATTTCTGATAGGAGAGTAAAAGAGGTGCCGGTCGTTTCCGAGAGTCTTGGGTTTCAGAGAAGTCAGCACGTCCAGAAAACAAGTGCACACGTCCTGGAAAATGACTGGCACATCCTGGTGGGAGGTGGGACCCGCATCATGGTTTGGAGTTGGGTCTCAGAGCACTGAGTACCTTGCAGAGCGCGCGCCGAATAAAAGGCGTCGATCCATTCTGCCTCTGGTGTGCTGACTGTGCGGTTCACATTGTGATTCCAACGGCCTGAGAGCTGGAGGGGACGGCTTACAGGGAGCGGGTCCTAGACTGGGATGAGATCTGCAGGCTCCTGGCCCTTGGTCTTTCCTCCACACCTCAACATTCCTGCAGCGGCCTGGTCACACCTGCAACTTGGAATCTAGATGCCTTTCAACCGGAAGTGCAGATACTGGAGCGGTTGACACAAGACCATCTGACCAGCAATTAATTACATGTGGGTCAGGACCAGCTACACAGGACTGGGGAGGCCAGGTACAAAATGAAAACGTAGGGCTCCTTGTTAAAAATTATTAAGAATTTCAAGACAGGGGCGCCTGGGTGATTAAGTCAGTTGAGCATCCCAGTTCACCTTGGGTTATGATCTAGGGGTTCATGGGTTCCAGCCCAGTGTGGGGCTCTGTACTGGGAGCCTGGAGACTGCTTCAGATTCTGTGTCTCCCTCTCTCTGTGTCCGTCCCCATGCTCTCTCTCTCTCAAAAATAAATATGCATGAAAAAGAAGAAGAATTTCAAGACTTAAGCAGCAGAGCACTAAACAGAGCACAAGGCCCTTCTGAACACAGGACCCTGGACAGCTGTGGAGGCTGTGCACTGTGAATCCAGCCCTGCTCTGGGTTATCTGCTTTACCACTTTCTCTTTCACTCGTTAGTCTCCAAGCATGAATTCTCGTTAAAGAAAATTTGGAAAAATACATTAATGGAAAAGATGAAACAAACACCATAGTTGGCCAATTTCAGAAACCAGCAACCGGAAAGTGGTGTGTTCTTTCCAGCTCTGTTTCCTGCTTTTGACGTTATACCAATCATTTCCTTTTTTTTTTTTTAATGTTTATTTTTGAGAGAGAGAGAAAGAGCGGGAGCAGGGGAGGGGCAGAGAGGGAGAGGGAGACACAGGATATGGAGCAGGCTCCAGGCTCTGACGCAGGGCTTGAACCCACGAACCATGAGATCATGACCTGAGCTGAAGTCGGACACTCAACTCACTGAGCCACACAGGCGCCCCACCAATCATTTCTTTTAATGGTTGTAATTATACTGTATAAATTTTGTGGCCCCAAAACAATAAGAAAATATCAAAGGAAATTGCAATTATTCAAATATTTTGAGTTCCTTTCAGGTATGATATATTGTCTTTTAGTTCTACTGGTTCTTGCTTATGGAGTCCTACCTCCTCATATATCCAGTAAGTTTTCATTGTATGTCAAACTTTTTTTAAAAATTTATTTGCAGAATTGAATTACCCTAAGACCCAGCAATAGCACTGCTAGGAATTTACCTAAAGGAAAAAGAAGTGCTGATACATAGAGGTACATGTACCCCAATGTTCAGAGCAGCACTGTCAACAATAGCCAAATCATGGAAAGAGCCCAAATGTCCATCAACGGATGAATGGATCAAGAAGATGTAGTTTATATATACAATAGAATATTATCAGCGATGAAAAAAATGAAATCTTGCCATTTGCAACAATGTGGATAGAACTGGAGGGTAATTATGCTAAGCAAAAGCAGTCAGAGAAAGATATATGATTTCACTTATATGTGGAACTTGAGAAACTTAACAGACGACCATGGGGAACGGGAAAGAAAAAAATATACAGTTACAAACAGAAAGGGAGGCAAACCATAAGAGGCTCTTAAATACTGAGAACAAGCTGAGGGTTGACAGGAGGTGGGGCCGGGGAAAATGGGTGATGGGCGACGAGGAGGGCACTTGCTGGGATGAGCACTGGCTGCTGTACCTAAGTGATGAATCATGGGGATCTTTCCCCAAAGCCAAGAGTGCACTGCACACACTGTATGTTAGCTAACTTGACAATAAACTGTATTAAAAAAAATTCTTGTAGAAGTTCAAGGACTAAGATGATGTTATCCTTGTCCAAGGAGGATTTTCTACATCTTTTGGTGGGTGTCTGGGGGACATGAGCGCTCTAGAATTACCTTTCTCCAAATTCAGGGTTTGAGATTTTCGGGGGTAACCAGAGGACCATAGTTTTCCAGAGGCAGGTTTTTTTCCACTTCACCCTTGTGCACAAGGAGTGGTCCTTTCAGACCCTGGGCCGAGGCAGGTGCTTATCAGGTCCTAAGCTCCAGTGGCCCTTGGACTCTGGCTTTCCCCCAAGCCCTACAAAGCACTAAAAGCCCAACTCAGCCTCACCCCTCTTCCAGATCAGCCAATGGCCCAAAGGACAAAACTGGCCCCCAGGGCTGGGCTGACCTCTCTGGATCCTGACCCCTCTCTGTGAACTTGTCCCCGTGAGAGTCCTTGCTCTCAGGGTAAGTCTTTGATGCTTTTAATGTTTTAAGATTTTATTCAGCTCTTTAAATTGTGTGTGAAGTGGGAGGATTGGTCTGAATTACTTGGCCTACCATTACCAGAATCAGGAATGTCTACATAACCATAAAATGTCAAACAAACAAACATGGAATCCAGTACCCCACCACTCTGACTTCCAAGGCTCCATGCATATCTCAGACCTCTCCCCAGCCCTGCTGCAGAACTGTCTTGTCTGCAGGAGTAGATTTCAGGAAGTGAGAGCTGCAGCCAGTTACGGCTTATTAATTCAACAAATGTTCCTTAGTGGTGGTGGGCACTGTCAGGGACCCGCAAGACCTCCAACCTAATTGGTGAGGTTATAAATAACCCCTTCACACGGAGTCAGAAGAAAGACAAGGAGAAGGAAGAAGGAAGAGCTGCCTGTAACACTTACTGCCTGAGGAAGCCAAGAGAGAAAGTAATGAGGAATGGATGTTGAGTGACCAACCTACATGGTTTCATCTACTGTGGACATTGGAAGGAAGACATTGGAAGGGCAATTGGTTTGTTTTTTTTTCTGAGCCACCATGCAGCCACAAGTGGCCATGTGACACCGTTTGAGCTTATGAGAGATATACTCCTTTTTGTCTGGAATGCAGATGTGATACCTGGAGATACAGCAGCCATATTCTGATAATGAGGAAATCAGCACATTAATAATGGAAAACCTACCTAAAAAGATAGAGCAAGCACCATTGACAACACAATAGAGCCACCAAACCAAGCCTGAACTTCCAACTCCCTGTAGAGTGAGACAATAAAACTTGTGACTTTTGGGGGGCACCTGGGTGGCTCAGTCAGTTAAGCATCTGACTCTTGATTTCAGCTCAGGTCATGGTCTCAAAGACCTGAGATCAAGCTCTGCACTGGGTGTGGAACCTGCTTCAGATTCTCTCCCTCCCTCTCCCTGTCCCCTTCCCTGCCTCCTCCCTCCCCAACCCCCAAACAACACAAAACCCTCTGACTTTTCTAAACCATAAAAGTAAGGGATTCTTTTACTTACAGGTAAACACAATTCTTTGCCGATACCAGGGTGTAATGTTTCGGGGATTGTTTTCCTGATGTGACAGGAAATCAGATCCTTGACATCGTTACTGTCCCCAACTCCTGTTACCTTCCTGACTTGCTCTTCTTAGCACATGGCTTTGGTTCTCATGGTCACCAGAAGGCTGCCATGTCCCCGTCCACATTGCAGGCAGGACAAAAGAAAAGAGCCAAAAGCTTTCATCCCATGAAGACATGCTTTTTGGGCGAGTAAAGGAAGCCCTCCCCAGGGCCCTCCTGCATTTGATTGGCCAGGACTCTGACACGTGGCTGCCATATCTCTGTGAGTCTGGCAAAGAAGAAAGGATTCTGAGTGGCCTTTGGAGACCTACATTTCTTCCATACCTATTGTGGGGGTTCTCTTATAAAATTTCCGAATGTACAGAAAAGTAGAGGGGCACCTGAGGGGCTTAGTCGGTTGAACGTCCGACTCTTGGTTTCGGCTCAGGTCATGATCTCATCGTCTGTGGGGTCAAGCCCTGGGTCGGGCTCTATGCTGACAGCCCAGATCCTGCTTGGTATTCTCTTACTCCCTTTCTCTCTGCCCTCCCCTGCTCTGTCATTTGCTCTCTCTCTCGCAAAATAAATAAACCTTTAAAAAACAAGTAGCAAAAGGGGGTAGACTGAACATCCATCTCCGTGTCACCCAGGTTCAACCACCATTAGCATTTTCCCATACATGCTTCCTGGTTGTCTCAAACCACATCTTACAGCCGGTTTCTCCAAACCAGGACGTGAAGACCTTCCCTCCACCCCCGTCACCCTTGGGACTTTTCAACCTCTTCCTTGCGTGTGATTTACCCGACAGGAATTATTTTTAGGTTGAATGTGTGCCATGGACAGCTGGTGCCGGGCACAGTGACTGTGCTCAGCGGGGGCCCACGTTCGTTGCTGGGCGCGTGTGTCTGACTCAGGGCTGTGTCCATATAACTCGCATGGCACACGCGTGGAGAAGCTGCTGCGAGTTATGGACTCGAGAGTGCTGGGTACACCACCTCTTCGTTTCCTGGAAAACAATGTAAATCTGAGTCCCCTTCCTGCCTGGCACGCAGGAAATTCCGTTTCAGCCTGGCTTGGGGCTGCCCACGGGATCTGGGGGGCTTGCATACACCACACACCGGGAGGTTCCTTCCTCTGCCATTGGTCGTTGGTCATCTGCTCCTGCTGGTTCCTGCTGACATCCCGGCTGGACGGGTCCTGGGTCCCCGCACCTCTGGCCTTGTGCTCCCTCCCAAATGGAGTGTAGGGAGCCCTGATGCCTAGCTCTGCCCACCCCGGGCACCACACAGCCCCATCTCTGAGGTCTCCCCTGCTCCAAGAGTCGTGGGCGTGAAAGAGTGTATAGGTCCCCTCCCTCCAGAACCCCAAGTCAGCCTGTTTCCAGTCTGCAGGAGACTACTTCCCGCCTCCGCCCAGCTGTTGGCAAAGCCAGTCTCCTCTCTGGCCTCTCCCCCAGAGGGACAGCTCCCAGAATATCCCAGCATCTCCTCAGAACCGGGAGGAACCTTTAACTTCAAAGCTCTGCGACTTTTCACCTCCCAGTTTATCCCGCCGACATTTATTAGTGTAACCGCAGTAATTACAGTAAATTGTCCATTTTCTGTAGTGATCACAGTAATTTCCAACATTTTCTCTTCCGACCAGTCAACAGCACAGCGGTCGTTGCAGTGAACAGGAAAATTAATACAGGATTAAATTCCAAATTAAACCCATTCATTCCGGCTCATTGTCATAGGATGTCAGGAGGACCATAGGTAAACCGTAAACTGGCCCCTACCGCCCTTCCATCACCAGGCTTGCCGTGCGATCTGCACCCTGGTTTCTCACCATCCGGAAACCCCGTGGTGGCCCTGAGCAGTTGTCACCCGGGTCACATGGGCACGCTGAAATGTAGTGTTTCAGCATTCATAGATTTAAGAATTCACACGTAAAAGGACTAAGAACGAACTCACGAAAGAAAGAAAACTGAGTGTGGATCCATTTATTAGCGCACTTAAGTATCACTGTCTCAGTCTTCTGAGTCTGTGGGGACCCTTCTGTCCCTGCAGCGCGCCCAAATCACCATCACCGTCCACACTCACGAGAATTAGGACAAAATAACGCGATACTTCTTAACACTCCAGACTCCAATACAGTGTGATTATTTTAACGACATACAAGTGTCTCATCGGTGCCAGGCATGTAGATATGGTGCAAACGGTGCTCAGAGTTGACAGCAGATCACGTTCTCCAAAAGCCCATGCTTTCATAAAATAATTGTAGTTATCAATGAGAAAAACAATCCAAAGATCAGTTTCACACAAGAGTGCACTCAAAAGAACAAAATTTAAATTTTTTTCTAAATTTAAATATTTATTTTAAAAAAAAATTTTTTTATGTTTATTTACTTTAGACAGACAGAACATGAGCAGGGGAGGGGCAGGGAGAGAGGGAGCCACAGAATCAGAAGCAGGCTCCAGGCTCCAAGCTGTCAGCACGGAGCCTGATGCAGGTCTTGAACCCATGAACTGTGAGATTATGACCTGAGCAGAAGTCAGATGCTTAGCTGACTGAGACACCCAGGTGCCCCTAAATTTAAATCTTTAAAATGTTGATAAAATGATTTAAAATATTAAGAAAATATCCTTAAAAAAATGTTAACACCAGCCAGCATGTGCTTAAACATGCTTGAGCATTTCCAAACATGAAATATTCGAGAGCCGTTTAAATAAGAATAATATTGGGGCACCTGGGGGGCTCAGTCAGTTAAGTGTCCAACTTCTGCTCAGGTCATGATCTCATGGTTTTTGAGTTTGAGCCTTGCAGCAGGCTCTGTGCTAACAGCTCAGAGCCTGGAGCCTGCTCTGAATTCTATGTCTTCCTCTCTCTCTCTGCCCCTGCCTTGCTCACACTCTGTCTCTCTCTCTGTCACTCAAAAATAAACATTGAAAAACAAATTTTCAATAAAATAAAAACAAGAATAATATCTATATGAGCCCATATTGCATCTAAATTCATGGCCCCAGTTGTTAGAAAATATATCCAATGAAATGAAAAAACAACTTAATTGAAAAGTTGTAAATCAAGACAGTAAAATCCCTGGGAGATACAATCAAAGATGTAAATTCACTAAATCACTTTGATAAATAAATAAGTTCAATAAATCACGTTAGCCTGCTCTGACCACCAACAGAATGTCACAGACGAGACGGCTCACACATGAGGAGTTTACTTTCTCATAGTTCTGGGGGCTGGACGTCCAAGGTCAAGGTGCCGGGAATATCATTTCTGGTGAGAGCCCCTCTTCCTGGGTGCCCGTGGCTGTCTTCCCCGTGTCCTCACGTGCCTTTCTTCGGTGCACGTGCTGAGAAGAGGGGAGGCATCTGGGGTCCCTTCCCCTTCTTAAAAGGACACCAGTGCTATGGGATCAAGGCCCCCACTGTGACCCCACTTAACCTTTATCACCTCCGTATAGTCCCCATCTCCAAATGCAGCCACACTGGGGTCTAGAGCTGTGACATACACATTAGAGAGGGACACAGTCAGGTCCACAATAACTACCACACATCAGATAAACAGGAAGAATTTACTCATGTGATAATCTGGGGACTGAGATCAAGAATTGAAAGAATATATGAGGAGTGCCTGGGTGGCTCAGTCAGTTAAGCATCCGACTCTTGATTTCAGCTCAGCAAGATCTCACTGTTTGTGAGTTCAAGCCCTGCATTGGGCTCTGTGCTGACAGCCCGGAGTCTAGCGCCTGCTTCAGATTCTGTGTCTCCCTCTCTCTGCCCCTCCCCTCACCCATGCTCGGTTCTCTCTCTCTCTCTCTCTCTCTCTCTCTCTCTCTCAAAAATAAACATTAAAAAAATAAAATATAAATAAGTAAATAATAAAATTTAAAAATAAAACTTTAAAAAAGAGGAAGAATATTTGAACCTCATGGGTAGCCTGTAATGCTGTCATGCAAAAAGAATGTAGGGATTTTATAGTCACTTTACCGTAACTTCTAAAACAAGGGTCAACATTTTTAAAACGGAAAAAGAATGTAAAGAATAAACCTTAGAAAACAATACTCCAATAGTGAGATTTCTGCTCTGTATGATTTACAAGAAATAGGGGTTTCTGTTCAATTGATTTTATTCAGCACCACTCAGTGAAAGTTAACTAAGCTAAGGATAAGTCAAAGAACCTACAGGGAGACCGAAATAGGATATACCACTTGAAACAAAGCAAATTGGCATATCTAGTAAATGACATAAAGCAAGGACACAGGTAAGAAGCAAAATGAGTTTCCTGTTTGTTAAATGCTGTGACTTCACCAAACAAGGTTAGCAAAGCTCCGTGGAATGAGGGTGACAAAAAATTAACAAAAATCAACCCGACTCATGAAATATGTGTGAGGACAGAGAGGCCCCACCGGTCCCCACTCTCCCATCACGAGGCTGAGGCAACGTCCTGGGGGAGGCCTCCCCAGCTCTTCCTGCCCCAGGCCCTTGGTACGTGCAGCCAACACCCCACGGAGCCCAGCACAGAGCTCAGTCACCAACAGATAAAGAAAAACTGCTGTTTCAAACCAGGTGGTGCAGTGACAGCTGCCTGCAAAAGGCCTTTATTTACCAAGTGACCTTCCTAAGATGGAGCCCACCGTGGACAGAGCTCGCGCCTCCCCAGAAGGGAGAGCGTCCAGAAAAGGAGGGTCTCCCACAGCCATGCTGAGGCTCCAGATCCCTTAACTCCATTTGCTCTGATCCCTGCAGCCCCCCAAGTCCCCTCTTGACAAGCAGGACACAAATTCTCTGGGGTCTGGGCACCCGGGCCAGGCTCCAGGGTCACGAGTACTTACCCCCTCGTTTGTCTGGGGGGCAGGGTGTCACAAAACATACATAAAACTTAGCATTTTAACCGTGTTTTAGGCATTCAGTTCCATGACATGAAGTACATTCACAGTGTTACGTGACCATCACCACCATCCGTCTCCAGAAAATTCTCATTTTCTCCAACTGAAACCGTAACTCTCCATTCTCCCCTCCCCCAGTTTCTGGCTCCCGCCGTCTTACCTCCAACCGCTATGTCTCTGACTGTCCTCCATACCCCATATCTGCAGAACACCACCCCATCTGACATGCGGAGTTTCTGCCTCCTCTAGACACGGGGAGGCACTTGACACCAGGGCGCTTGCCACACCCGGTCCCCTCTAATCCTCACGCACTGCCAATTGTACATCAGCATCTCCAGTTGACCAACGTGGAAATGGAGATTCGGAGATGGTCAGCTAGGATTCATGCCCACATCTGCCTCACTCAGAAGCCTGACCTCTGAGCCGAGGGACACTTGGGTCCTGGACAGAGAGCCAAGGAACTTAGGCAGGTAAGTGTGTGCATGCACAGGTGGGCTATTTTATGGTTTGGGATCCAGGACCTACACACCGAGGCACGAGTATGTCCTGGTTTGCGGGACACGGTTGGGCCCAATTAAGCTGTGGTCTCTCCTGATGCTTTGAAATGGGCTTCCAGGAAACCCACCTCCACAGTGAGACCAAGCCTATATCACATGTGACTGGTGAGGCCCAGCAGGACAGAGGAGTTAGGTTAAGTTTGCCAGGGACACACAGCTAATAGATGGAAGGGCCAGGATTCAAACCCAGGCGATCTGCCCACACAGAGTACCTTCAGGGAGGACTTGACTGTTCAACCACACCTGGGAGCACAGGTGGGGTTTGGGGAAGTAAAGGGGTGCAGGTGCTCGCACACATGGACCACTAACGGGCCCGTCCGGCTGAGTTAACGGGGGGGGGGGGCGGGGGAGACACAGCATCACTAGAAGAGGAGTTTGCTGCTCTTGAATGCCAACTGAGAGGAAATAAAAACAACTTCAAGTGAAATTGGGGTTTGCCTTTCCCAGTCGCCTCCCATATCCTGCATGGACACCTGTAAATCTGCCAGGAGCCCAGCACCCCATTCCCAGGGAGGGATGAGGGGGGGCAGACAGGATGGCCAGGGACACATGGCACACGGCCCAGGCTCACGGTCACAGGGCAAGGGCGGGGAGTGACGGAGGCACAACAGCCCAAAGAAACCAATCAACTAGTAACTCTTTCATCAGGTTGGATGGTGGAATTTGGGCTTCCATTATTTCTCCATTGATTTGTGGTCTGTCATGTGCCAGGTACGGTGCTGCCATATAGAGGCAAATACGCTGGGGCGCCTGGGGGGCTCAGTCAGTTAAATGTCCACTCTCAATCTCAGCTCAGGTCATGATCTCACAGACAGTTCGTGAGTTCGAGCCCCGCCCCTGGCTCTGTGCTGACAGCTCGGAGCCTGCTTAGGATTCTGTCTCTCCCTCTCTCTGCTCCTTCCCTGCTCTCTCTCTCTCTCTCAAAATAAATAAATTAAGTTAAAAAATTTTTCTCCTCCCCAAAACTCGAGTTTGGGGCAAAATCTTTCTTACACTATATGGAGCTGCCATCACAGCTACGGGTCCAAATGTCAACACGAACAGTTCGTGCAAAAACCAGACCCGACCAAACCCGCGGAGAGCCTGCTTTGAGAAGAGGCTGCAGCCTGCCCTCGTCCAGGACAGAATCAGTTTCCCTTGCGCAGAGGAAGTAATGTGGCTTATTTCTCATTTAACCTGCCGCTCCATCTCACCGGAGAAGACCAAGCCATTACTCTGGTTGGAATGTGGACCCACAGCAGTGAGGACACGTCATCCCTCCTACAGGAAGGGAGCATGGAGTCGCTGGGCACCCGGTGCAAGCAGGTGCACGAAGCCCGTGCCCGGGGACAGTCCCCTGCCTGCTTCCTGACGTCCGACGGTGGACCAGACTGGCTTTCTGAGCAGCAAGAGTTCAGTCCAGCTTTTCACCTCAGAGCTCAGGTCCTGGAACCCATCTTGGGGAAGATCTGGGAAGTGGATGGACATCACGAGGCCCATGAGACGGCTCCAAATGAACACAGGCCAGGAGGAAGCTGGGGGCTTGGCGCCAGGGCAGCCTCAGAACAGAGAACAGAAGCCCCTGGAGGGCCCAGAGCCCGAGAACCCAGGCACCAACACCCCAATCTTTTTCAACTCCTAGAATCAGCACCGTCAAGTCAGAACTAAGAAGGATGTGCGGGCGGGTGCTGCTGGCAAGATTGTAAAAAGTGCAAAAATCTACCTAATTACTCAGGCCATGTGACCAGACACCTCTGTGTGTCAAGTCCCTGGTTGTCTGAATGGTTATTTACATCTGAATTAATTTGCACTCTGGGAGCTTTAAGTACTTTTCTCATTAAAGCAGCTGCAAAGATCCTACCAGAAATTATGTTGTTTCTGAAAAATCCTTTTTCTACATCTCTGATGTATTCGTGGGCCAAGGGCCAGGACTCCTGTGCTAGCAGAGGCCCCAGGCAGGAACAGACATCCCTACCTTGAGCCACCACCACCTCCCAGCTTCTTTTGGACCCTGAGCCTGCACCCTGGTCCTCACACTCTTTCGGAGTGCAGGTCCAAGGCAAAGGCCCTGAGAAAGTCTGCACACTCATTAAAACTTGAAAAGAGGGACGCCTGGGGGGCTCAGTCAGTTAAGTGCCCGATTTCAGCTCATGTCATGATCTCACAATTTGTGGGTTTGAGCCCCACATCAGGCTCTGTGCTGACAGCTCAGAGCCTGGAGCCTGCTTCGGCTTCTGTATCTCCTTCTCTCTCTGATCCCTCCCTGCTCATGCTCTATTTCTGTCTCTCTCTCAAAAATAAACACTTAAAAATTAAAAAAAAAAACTTGCAAAGAATGAGTGACAGGGGACAAAAGGTACAAACCTCCAGGTATGAGACAAGTGAGGCCTGGGGACACGGCACAGTGAAGAGCACCATGTCGTATATTTGGACGCTGCTAAGAGAAGAGACCTTGAACGTTCTCATCACAAGAAGAAAAATTATAAAAGCGTGGCTCATTGTAACTGTGATTGGTGATTGTTGTCACCTTCTCCTGGTGAGCATTGCAGAATACATACGCGTATCATAGCTTGTGCTGCATACTAGCATGGCGCTGTCTGCCAGTCAGATCTCCGTAAGACTGGAAAAAAATAATACAGATAAATGATAAATTTTTTTCAAAATCTTGAAAGAAAGCTATTGAGGAAAAATAAAAGGAAATGCCGCTTACACATTTTGAATATGGTCATTCATTCAACAGATACTCGATGACATCATATTATACGTCCGATGGTCTGGTTACGTCTTGGGGACAGATATCCAAAGAGGCACGCCATCATCTCTACCCACAGGGAGTTCGCAGTTTCATTTTGGAAGCAAACACAGGAGGGAAAAAACACAGAGTATGGTAAATATTTAGGGGTGCAGTGGAACTTATATACTAAAACTCAAACATGCAAAAACTATAAATAGATTTTCTATAACTAGTTTTCCCTTGTGCTCAGTCCCCACTGACAACACAGACTCACAGATTTCCCGATAAAAAATAGCTCCAGCTCTTATAGACTGAAATGTTTCTCTCCCGTAAATGCACACTGACTTTCAAGTTCAAATTCTCTATCGGATCTGCTTCCTGTTTCCAAAGGGGCTCTGGCCACACACCTGCTTCCTTCTCAAATGGCGCTAGGGGGAGCCTCCCTCTCTTACAGCATCTCGCCCAGGCCTGCGGCCCACAAGCTGTCCCCTGACCTCTCTTGGCACCGATGTCCTACCCCATGTGCACGGCTGTGGCTGGTGCCTCCCAGGGTCCTGGGCTGAGGTCCCAGGCATCTGGCCTCCCTCCATGGCCTCCCTTGTCCCAACCGCTGGCTTCACTCTGTCAGTGGCCCCTTGGCCACATCCGCACCCCCACCGGCCAAGCAGATTGGCCACGGGCAACCAAAACATGACCCAGAGCACCAGCACTGCCCAGGGGGCCACACAGTACTCCCTCCCGTGGCTGCCCAAACCGAGTCCCACAAACTGGGGGGTTCACACTACAGAAATTCATTTTCTCATGGTGCTGGGGGCCGGAAATCTGAAGGCCAGATGTCAGCAGGGCCACGCCTCCACGGCCTCTCCCAGCCTCTGGTGGCCCTTGGCGCTCCTGGACCCGTGGCCGCATCACCCATCTTGCATCCTCCCTGTCTATCCCCGAGTCCTGTTACTAGCAACAGAAAAGAAACAACTGCTTCAGGCCGGGAAAGGGCAGAGACCTTATTAGGTGGATCACCTCACCTTCCTTGGGACGGACAGGGCCCTCAAGACAGACTGCCTCACTGGCGCTGCCCAGAACATTCCTGACTGACCCATTCAGCTACATTTCTGCAGGGAGGTTGAAACTGCAGTCCGGTTAAGTATCAAGCCCCAGTTTGGTGGGTTGGCCTGGCACGAGGGACTCGATCTGGGGCCTGTGGTTTTCTTTCAACCCCATAAGTGGGCAGTTCCCATTTGGGTTTGATTCACTTGCCAAACTAGCAGCTCACAGAACTCGGGGAAGCCAGTTTCCTTATGAGATTATCAGCTGACGGCAAGGGCACATCCAGATGAAGAGGTACACGGGGTGAGTTCGGAAAGATCCGGAACACAGGAGTGCGGGGTGCACATGGGTGTGCTCTGGTGGTTGAACCTGTAAGCCTTCTGCACCTCATTCTTTTGGATTTTTGTGGAAGCTTCATTAGGCTTGAGGGATCAATGGCATTCACCATCAGTGACTGAACTCCATCTCCAGCCAGACCCCGCTCCCCAGAGGTAAGGAATGGGACAGAAAGTTCCACCCCTCCAGTCCCACTGTGGCCCCCAACCACCCAGCTTCCAGCCTAAGGTCACTTGAGGGCTTCCCAAAAGTTCCCCCATTAACAAAATCCCCAGAGTGGTGGAAAGGGGCTTTTTACAACTAAAAAGGCACCCACTTCACCTTTATTTCTCTGAAGCCCATGCAGGAACTGAGGACAGAAAGCAAATATTACAGCAAAAAATCCTCCCATGGCTGTTATCCCTCAGAAATTCCAAGGGTATCTGGCCGTGCACCAGAAACTGTGACCAAACCTACATATTATTATTACAAACCACAGTATCACACCACCCATTTCTCCCCCGCACTGGGGAGGCGGGAGGGATGGTCCTCTCCCGTGCAGTGAGAAGTTCCCTGCATCGGATCTGGGCTTCTCCCTGCGCTCAGGAGAAAGCCCAGGGCCTGCACAGACCCAGTCAGTTTTCGCTACGAGAGGGGATGACTTATGTCTCTAGAAAGTCCCTTTCTTTTTCAACAAAGTCTGCCTTTCGAGACTCTTGCCCGAGTATAGATTCAAAACAACTTCAAATATGAAATTTGGAGGTGAATGCTCCCGTCCCACTCTCCGCGAAGACATCGATTTGTCATGTGCGCAGCTCAGGACACCCAGGAACCAGGGCATTCGCAAATGAAGGAACCATACTTTGATTTAATCTCACCAGAGCATCCCCTCATGTAAACTAAGGAAGCACACGCCTGACCCCCTGAAGGGACCATGTCCTCCCCATCCTGGAAGGGAGAGGCGGGATGCTCGGTATGTGCATGTTGAAGGACTGTGCGGGGTTGGAGGCGATGTTGAGTCAGGCCTTGAAATATAAATGAGTAGGATTTGGATCGAGGGAAATGGGCAGGAAAGGCATTATAAGCAAAGGGCGAACGACCAAAGTCATGGAGAAATGGAAGAGAGGGCATTCCCCTGGGTGGGAGGGGCCTGGCGTGCCCCGTGGCGGTGGGTGGGGGCCGGAGGGGTGAACTGTGGCCCACACCGCACACTCAGGCTCTGGGGGTGTGCCGCAGGCCTGGGATGTTCACAGGAAGGAGAGAGGCGGTGCAGGCTGAGAACAGAATGTGCTTCCGGGGTTGTTCAGATGCAAGCATGCCCTGTAACAGATTCCTGGGGAAGGCAAGGGAGGGGTTCAGAGCAAGTCTCCCCAAAATGTGCCCCTCAGGCATGAGGACTACTTGAGGTGAAGGCCATCAGGACAGAACGGACTCAGGGACACTTCTGCCCCTTCCTTAATGTCCTGGGAGGAAAATTGGGGGTCCTGCCCAGAATTAAGAGTTATTGCCAGAGACAGACTTCATTCGAGTAGCCCGCCTTCAGGGCAGAACAAACATCTTACCAAATCCTGCCGTGCGCGCTGAGGCCCCAGGCCCCCAGCCCATCCCTCAGCTCAAGATGGCGAAACGTCTCACTCTCCCTTTCCTGCCTTTGAACCTCTCGAGTATGTGGGGTTCCAGTGGGCACCAGATTAAATTCGATCTCCTCCTGTGAGTCTGTCTTGTGTCAGTGTGGTTCTTAGCCCAGCCGAGAGAGCCTCCAAAGGGGAGAGGAAAATTGTTCCCTCTCAACCCTCACACCTTATCTTCTGAGACTCACACCAGCAGCTGGGTCCTTCCCATTCCTAAACATGCCCCTCAGTCCTAACCTCACAGACCTAACAGTGGCCAACCTGCACGAACATTTCTAAGACTGCTGTGACCATATCTCACACAAAGGCTCACGCTGCTGAATCAAGGAGCCAGAATATCGTGTCAAATGATAATGATGCTTGCTCATCAAGTTCAAGTTCTGCCCTCCTTAGGACGGATATTTTTACCGGCCTTTGTTCCGTGACAAAAGGAAGGGTCTACATCAGCACTTTTCCTCTGCCTTCTCGTGAAGCGGCGTCGAGTCTGGCATTAAGGGTTCGTGATAGATCCGGTGAATTTCCTTCCAGCACCCAAACCAGACTTAAATCCAATTTGTTCAAGATTGAGGAGAACCTCGCTGTCTGATAGAACACCAGGTAGAACATTGCCTGCAAATCCCTTGTTATTCTGAGATTTAAGGATAAATTAGATGTGCAGTATTTACCCGGATTATATGTCCTCTCTGCAACAGAAACTTGAAATTTTTTTCTAATGCCTTTCTCTGTATATTATAACTCTTTTTTTTAAGAATTAGACAAAACTGAAGTCAGAAACTAAATAAAATAGCTTTTTAAAACATAATGATGATGGTTAACATCAGCTATAGCAGTGAACAAAAATGCCCTTTTTAAAAAATTCTCCACCAACAACTCTGTATCCTGCAGAATTATCTCCCTGGAAAAGACTCCAGGTGGGGCTGGTGCAGCCACGGGGCGCGGGGAGCTCAGCAGTTGCTCGTCCAGGAAGATACACAGAGAGTAGGGTGTGGGTCAAACATCCCACATTGGGAGCAAGGAGTGCTCTGCTAAAATGCAGGCAGCAGGCCCTAGAGGGACCCTCGCGTCTAAAACCATTGGCAGAGGAGGACTTCACACCCCACCAGCCTCCGGTCCACCAGCCCAGCCCCAGCAAGCTTTTGCCAGGCGTGGCGGAACTGCCTGTCCACACCGATGGGACCCTCCGCCCAGCGACGTCTTCCAACCCCCTCAGGAAGGCACCCTTGCCTGAAATAATGCGTTCTTTGCTCATAATTTCCACCTGTGAAAACGCTTCCTTTGCTCAAGCCCACTGGGGCTCCTTCCTATTTGCCAGTGGGACAGGCTCCAATTCATGAGCTGCTGAATAAAGCCAAGGTCATGGCAGGGTTTTCTCTGTTGCGATTTGGGTGTTCGACTCCTCTCTTCTATCTCCCTTGCCACTGCCCTGAGGCCCAGTAACGGGGAAGGAGCAGAGAGAGTGGGAGGGGCGAGAGAGAGAATCCCAAGCTGAATTCTGCCCTCAGCGCTTAGCGCAGAGCCTGACTCAGGGCTCCATTTCATGAACCTTGAAACCATGACCTGAGCTGAAATCCAGAGCCGGACCCTTAATCGACTAAAGCAACCCTGGCATCCCTACCATTCTGGCATTTTAAAACCAGGGAGTGAACAAAAGTGGTTGAAGAGCTTTTTTCTGATCAGAGACTCCAGTCCCCGGGGTCCTGGGAAGTTCGAGATGCTCCCCACATGATCTGAAGCTTCTCTGATTAGGGGTCACCCACCCACCACCGGGTCTCACATGCCCTCGCCCCCCCACCACACGCCCCCCCTGTTACCCCCCACCCCGAGGCATCGCTGGGATGCTGTCCAAAACCATCAAAGATTCCTGAAAACAAGAAGGGTAGCTGATGGCTGATGTCCACTCACTGGCCCCACACGCAGTTCCGATCTCATCCCTCACTGTCCCACAGCTCTCTGAGCCGGTCCCCTTCCTAGCTGGCAGTTCTGCCCTTGCACTGGCACTCGCACCCCTGGCATTCCCCACCCACCCCACTCAGGCCTCACAAAACTCTCGGTCCTGGGAGACTTGTCCCCATGGTCACTCAGGACTGTCCCTGGCCAGGAATGCTCCCTCTGTTCTCTGAATTCTTACAGCACTTGATGGGAGCCTGGGGCAGACGGAGCGGGAGGGTCCGGGACCACAGACTCCCAGGACTCAGAGCAATATCTTTAAAGGTTAAGGTTTCTAAAACTGTATGTGAGTTCTGAAGTCTCCATGGTCTGTCTAGGGAGACCACCAATGCCCCAAGAAGTGTGCCACATTGACCCCGGCCACACACTGTGGACCTTAGGGTCGTGTCAGTTGAAGTCATAGGTTTGAGAAGTAAATTAAAGTCAAAGTCTCCTCCCCTCTATTGCTAAGAGTAATGTGGGCACAAGGTGGCAGCTCCCAACCTGGCAGTCTCAGCTTTCAAAACAGCACAGTCCGCCAATTAGCAGGACTCCCCCTTCCTAGAGGCATCCGGAAGGCCTTCTGATTCCAAGCGTGTCCCCTGGGGTCACTGGCCCTGCCCTCGACAGGCTCCTCACACTATGTGCCCCGAACACATGCTCCCTTCTCTCCAAGAGGCATTCAGGCAAATAAACTGCTTCCATTCCATTACCTGTACAGGTAAGAAGGGACTCGTGCAGGAATCCATCGGGTGCATCGTGCATACGACAGCACCCTGATATTCAGTATCTGTCACTATTCTGGACAAAAAGTAGTCAGTACTTAGCTTGGGGAGAAAAGCGATGGGCTTTGTTCTTTCCTCTCTTCACACCAGATCCTGCTTAAGAAAATATTTCCCTCTAAACCCTCATGCTAATTACCCATTCACACTTGGAGGCCTGGCCAACAGTGGTGTCAGCCGCAAATAGCAGTTAAACGAATAAACGCAAGAACATCTAGAGGAGGGAGCACAAAGCGAGGGTACAGGAAACCCGGCCTCAGCCGTTCAAAGCCAAAAAGCCAAACAGTATGTTAGTTTTATGAATGAGAATGCAAAGATCACCCAGAGAAGAGCCAGCCTCCCGGCCCCCAAATCTCCTCTGCTGATTTTTGTCATCGTAAGCACACCTGCCCCTCCATCTGCATGGACAGATGTCTGACGATCCCACCTGGCGCATCCTGTCGGATTCCAGAGGTGCAGAAAGGCATCAGGACACCCAGACCCCCTGCCTCCCCTCTAGCTTCTGAGGGTATCTATACTGCCCTAATTTGGGTATGACAGTGTCTGTCTGTCCCTCAAATTCCAAGCTTACCTATGAGTGACTCAAATGTCATCCCTAAAGACCCTTAGTAAAGAAGATGAGCTAAATATGGCCTTAATACATCATCTTCCAAGGAAAGAAAAATGAAGCCTGTCCTCTTAACAAAGCCAACCGGTCGATAATAGAAGAACAGCTCAGGCGAAGGACAATCCTGTCCCCCCACGACACAGGTGCACACGCAGCGGCGCTGGTTTGCAGAGCACCATGACTGACTTCGCCTACCTCCTCACTTCAGGGGACGATCAACGTGCTTCAGATTCTTCGTGTTATTGTCTCGAGAGTGAGGAGTGGCATGTTTCGTGTCAGCCAAAATACATGGTAGATGAATCAGCAGAGTGTGGAGGTGGGCCCAAGAGCGAAGGTTTCTCAGTGGTGGAAAGAAGGGACTGGAAGAGCCGGCCCCATGATCTCCAGGGCCTTCCCTATGATGATGCCTCCTTTATCTCCAGAAATCTTAGGGCTCCGGTTCAAGTCGCAGACTAAACATACTCACAAGTTTCCACTCCCTCAAAACCCACAAAACCAGGAAGGAGATGCCTGGTGAGGGCAAGCCCTGGAATAACAGTCAGTTGATCTTCAACAAAGGTGCCAAGAGGATTCCATAGATAAAGAACAATCTTTTCCACAGAAAGTTCTGGAAACACTGGATAGCCACATGCAAAAGAAGGACTTTGGACCCTTACCTTACATCATACACAAAAATTAATCCAAAAAGGCCAAAGAACTTAATGTAAGTGTTAAAACTACAGAACTTAGGGGCACCTGGGTGATTCGGTCAGTTGGGTGTCTGACTTCAGCTCAGGTCATGATCTTGTAGTCTGTGGGTTCGAATCCTGCCTCAGGCTCTGTGCTGACAGCTCAGAGCCTGGAGCCTACTTCAGAATTTGTGTCTCCCTCTCTCTCTCTCTGCCCCTCCCCTGCTCATGCTCTTTCTCTCAAAAAGGAATAAATATTTTTAAAAAATTTTTAACTATAGAACTTGGAAGAAAATGCAGAGAAGAGTCTTCATGACTACAGTGATTTCTTGGATGTCAAACCCAAGAGACAGGCAACAAAAGTAAAAACAGATAAATAGGACTTCATCAAAATTAAAGACTATTGGGCATCAACAGACACTACAGGGGAGCAAAACAAAACCCATCAAGCGGGAGACCATATTTGCAAATCACATATCTGGTAAGGGATTAATAATAGAATATATAAAGAACACTTACAACTCAACAACAAAACAAACAGCCCAGTTCAAAACTGGGCAAAGGACATGAGGCTCAGGGGCTGTGGTGAGTGAAATCTAGAAGAAAAAAAAAACACACATCCCAATAGAAAATGGTTAGCAAAAAGAAAAAAAGAAAAAGGTTAACAAAGGAACTGAACTAGCTCTCTGAATAAGAACTACAGACAGCAATGTCCATACGAAATACGCTCCACCCCATGCATAATCAGTAAAAGCAAAATTAAACCACCCAAGACAGTGTTTCACAATAATAGACTGGTAAGAGTTAAAAGGTCTGATAAAGCCAAGCGCAGGCGATGATGGAGAAAAATCAGATGCTTGCATAGTGCTGGCAGGAGCGTAAATGGGACGAGCACTGGGAGAACCACCTGGAAGCAGCGGTGCACACGGAGATGCATGTGCCTGTGACCCGGCGCCCAGGTAGCGCCCTGGACCTTTTGTCCGTGCGCACCGGGTGACCCACTGACCGAAGCAGTGGGGGCAGCCCAGACATCCATCCCCACTTGGACAAGTAAATGTGTTCGAGGGGACCCGACAGAGAAAAGGAGCCGATCACAGCGACACCGGCAGCTCAGACAGGTCTCACTATCAAACATTCCCGTGGGAAAGGAAAGTTGCAAAAAATACCTAAAGCATGACTACACGTCTACAAAGTCCAAACGCATGTAAAAACGACACGGCAGATTGTTTTGGGAGAGAAAAAAATCAAAAGGTTAAAAAAAAAGAGTAAAGGAAAGCAAAAAAATAAAAGTAAAAGGAAAGCAAGCGATAGAGTTCAGGAGAACAGTGGTATCTGGAAGGAGGCTCCCAGAGAAGCATGCAGGGCGTGTGACACAGCTATCACCATCTGTCATACGTCACACACATCTCACGACTGTCCTTTGGAAGCTACTCAGTATTGAATGAAAACAGTTAAGTGACATGATGAGTGTGACACAGAGCACAGGGGCTGGTGTGTCCTAGGTGCCTGGTCCTTTCAGTCGTCTCTTGCTATACAGACTCTAGAACAAACCTGAGCTAACACCAAAGAGTGGCTTTCTCGCAGGCCCAAAATCAGCTGGTAGAGTGGCGGATGCGCAGGGTGTGCTCAAAATCACAGACCAGCAAGGCTTCCCTGCTTGCCCCCCACCCCCTTCTTACGACTCCTCACCCTGGCCATTTGTGCCCATTTTACTAAAAATAACCAGCTACAGGTGTTTCAGCTTATCTCTGCCCACCACAGTGCTCTTTCTGACTAGAAAGTTCTTGGGGCACCTGGGTGGCTCAGTTGGTTAGGTGTCTGACTTCGGCTGAGGGCTTGATCTCACGATTCATGAGTTCAAGCCCTACATTGGGTTCTGTACTGACAGGTCAGAGCCTAGAGCCTGCTTCAGATTCTCTACATCTCTCTCTCTCTCTCAAATAAAACAGTAAAAAAATTAGGAAAAGTAAAAGAAAGGTCTCCTTCGTGAGGCCATGAAAGAGGCCGCAGCCTGATGGTGGAAGAAATGAAAATCGGCCCAGCACCCCATGTAACGGGCAGGAAAGGAGTGAAGAGAAATGCCTGCTCAGGGCCCACTTTTCGATTCTCTCCTGGCCCAAATGTCATAAATCTCTGTCCATCTGAAAACACCGGTCACACCAAGGGAGTTGCAGGCAGCGCTGACATTTTCATAGTAAAGGCTCTGACATTGATCCTCTCCCTACAGTTTTGATTTTCTTCCATAACTACGATGCAGTTTGAAAAACATCCAAGCAACTAACACATACCACATTTTGTTCCTTCACCCAGACAGACTTCAGGGAAGTGGCATCCAGGAGGGACCCAGAAACAAACGACAGAGGAGTGGCCATCTCTGACGCAGCGGGGTGGGGCGGGGCAGGCCCAGGAAGCCAGGGAAGGCAGCCCCCAGCTGGTGAAGGGCAGGGAGCCAGCACAGCACCAGATGCCAGGCTGACCAGAGGGCCTGGAGCAAAAGGGGTGTGGTCCAAGCTCCCCAGGGCTGACAGCTGGCCGGACAAGCCCGGGCAACGCGCAGTCTCCTCCCCCGAGAACAGGGCTTCAGGACTCACACACCTTGCCTCGGTTTCCCACCGCACCTTGCGCTTGTGCAATGAGAACACACTAAACTGCAGGTGCGTGCGGGCCAGGAGGCGTGGCTGGGGGCCCCAGGAGCGCAGCCGGACAGTAGAACCCGAAACCCAAAGACTTGTCTACAATGTCTGCGAGAAGAAAACATTTGTAGTGGGCTCCCCCCCCCATTTTTAGGTCCCCTACTTGTAGGAACCTCTGTCCCTCCCCCCACCGGTACGTATGAATAGGGGCCTCTGAGCCTTGCAAAGTTTATTTGGCGAAAGGGTTACCCATTCTGTAGGGTCCTTGTTGTCACTGAGAAACTTTGATTATGAATCAAATCAGCTGGGGGCATTTGTGATGTGGGACAGAGCGGGCGAGTCCGGCCCCCAGCCCCCAGACTTCCCAGAGTTAACCCCTCCCTCCAGTTCTGTTGAGCCCCTCACGTCACGTGGGCTCATTTGTGACTGACCCTCCTTCACGTAGCCCTCGATGTTCCTTTTGACCTAATCTCACTGGGATAAAAATGCTGGTTGTCAGGGGTAGGGCTTGAGAGTTCCAGGGGGAGAAAGCTCAGTGTGTGGTCTGTCTTGAGGTCTCTATAAACCCAGGATTTGGTCAGACATTCCTGGTGGATATAGTAATGGATTCTTTTCTTTAAAATAATGGCTAGGGGCACCTGGGGGGCTCAGTCGGTTAAGCGTCCGACTTTGGCTCAGAGCACGATCTCACAGTTCGTGGGTTTGAGCCCCATGTCAGGCTCTGTGCTGACAGCTTAGAGCCTGGAGCTGCTCTGGATTCTGTGTCTCCCTCTCTCTCTGCCCCTTCCCTGCTCACGCTCTATCTGTTTGTCTCTCAAAAAATAAAATAAAATGTTTTAAAAAAGTTTTTTATTATAATAGTTAAACCTAACTTGTTCTTTTTGTTGTCATGGAAAACCAGCCATGTTCCAAACCAGTAGTGACTGTCTCTTCTACCACTTCAGACCACCGGCACATAGCAGGTGCTCACACACACCCACTGAGGCGAGAGGATGAAGAGGCAGCACCAGAGCCTGCTTGTTCAGTAAAGGAAGTTTCCAGAAACCAGAGATCCAGAAGCACATGCACAGACGACCCCATCCCGGGCACACCTCAACATGAGGCCATCCCCGGGGGCCATTCCATCCAAGCCCACAGACCCAAAGCCCACAGACCCCTTCAGCATGGGGACCTATTCCTCTCTGGAATCCCACCTGGGGATCCCCTTTGGAAAAATGTATGTTCACCGGGTAGATTTTGTTTGAGATTCTGTCCTCTCCGTGGGAAGAGATCTGGAGACGCCGCCCGGCAGGAGGGACCAGGAAGGACCAGATGGCTGGGACGTGAGAGGCTATTCTCAACCCAGGGCCAACAGAGATGCTGGAAGCCAGAGCCCAAATTTAGTTTGAAACCTGGTACCCAACAGGATAAAGTTAGAAACTCCCTTGAGCCATCTGTCTAACCCTCGCTCAGCGAGGAACCTCAGAGTCTAGCTCCGTCCCGGACACGAGTCCACACCATCACCATCAGAAGCCTCGAGGCCCCAGGACCAGCTGACAGAGTGGGCAGCGGCCAATCTGAAGGGTCTTCAAGGTCTCTGGGACCCATCTTCCACCCTCTCTTCCCGCCACCCAATTCTCTTCTCGCTCTCCTGCCTGAAGTCACGACACATGCACGTGCACACGTACCCCGTGTAAAATGTCCCGTGTTCTTGGCCTTCCATCAACCCAGCCACAATGGTCTCTCCTTCTCATGGACCTGTGCCTCCATGCCCTCGTCCCCTTCTGTGGCACTGACACAATGTTTCTGTCACCCCTGAGCATGAGGACCAGGAGGAAAGAGGTAGCCACCGTGTGAGGTAGCGTAGGGTCACACGAGGTGCAGCGAGGTCTCAGGCATCCCTGCGCACCTGCCCGCCACTTCTTTTTTTTTATGTTTTTCATTTATTTTTGAGAGACAGAGAGAGACAGTTTGAGAGACAGTTCGAGCAGGGGAGGGGCAGAGAGAGAGGGAGACAAAGAATCTGAAGCAGGCTCCAGGCTCTGAGCTGTCAACACAGAGCCTGATGTAGGGCTTGAACCCACAAACCGTGAGATCATGACCTGAGTTGAAGTCAGACACCCAACCGACTGAGCCGCCCAGGCGCCCCCGCCCGCCACTTCTTAAAGGTTGTGCAGTGGCCTTAACTGGGTTTGGCCACGTAAACCCCCCACGTGCTCCTGACACCACCTTCATCTCCCATGCCTCCCCTGCGGGAATGGTGAGCAGAAGGCACACAGAGGGACAGAAAGGGTGCAAGGAGCCCACTGCGGTCCAGGCCAGCTCTCGGGGTGAGCAGTGGCCACATCCTTTCCAAGAATTTCTCCAAGAGGTCACCGCCCCGTGCCTGCCCTGCACCTGCCAGCACCTGGCCTCCAGCCTCCACACGTGGCCTGTGGTGAAAGACAGACGGCCTGCGATGCGGACAGATGCAGCCCCTGCCTCCCAGCTCACACACACTGTCTGACAGGTCAGAGAGGAAGATCCTGCCAGAAGGTGGGGCATTAGGAGCAACACAATTAATTTCCTGATATGATGAAGCATCGTCAACCCCCTCTTTCTTAAACAAAAGAAGTAGGAAATAGGAATATTACTAGTAGAAATGTCATTGGAAGCAGAGCCGGCCGTCCAGCGGCAGAGTCGGGGCCATGCCTCTAGTCCCGGTTCCGGGCCACCTCCTCCTGGCGGATGCCTGGCAGTTGGCTGTCTCCAAGTCCTCTGTGCCCAGGGCGCAGTCAGCCCACTGCCAATTACCGAGTACCCCAGAGGCCCTTTGTCGTTCAATGACATTTATTTCTTAGTGAAAATGGCAGGCAAATGTTAACATTTATTAGGATTTTTCTAGCTGATGGCAGTAGAACTGACTTTAACAGCTGGAAATAACTGGGCTATTATGTGGAAATCACGATGGGGGGGGTACGTGGTGAAGACATCACGCACTGTGCCTGCCGTGGGGCACTCGCCACCCTTGAATATCGGCCCTGGCGGAGTCCCTGTAACGCCCCTGGGCAGCTAGAGGAGGGGCCCCACAGCCAACTCGCCTCAGCGTCAGTCGCATGGCCTCCCAGTTCAGGGTCAGTGGCAGGAAGCAAGCAGATGGGGAGCAGGGTCCACTAGTCCATCCAAGGGCAGGGGAAGACTTAACACTGAGGAAGGGGAAAGTATTGGCTGGAAACTCTGAAAAGAACACTGCAAAACCACAATCAATAAATGTTTTACTTTTTGTCTGCAAGATGTAATAATATTATGTCAACCTCATTTGCTAAATTAATATTCATAACAATGTCATTACATTTAGAAACAACCACAAGAATTCCAAGTGTGAATGAGCCAATCATGAATTAAACAAATTATTCACAGCCAGATTACTTCAAAGGCAAATTACTTTTAGAACATCTTCCAAGTATTTATAGGAAAAATGTACATTTAATGTAGCATTTTATTTATTTTTTAATGTTGTTGGATAAGGCCTAAGAAAGAAAAGCTTCCTCGGGTCTTTAAACAGGCCTGGCCAGTGTCGTCCTGAACCCACAAAGAAAGGCTATTAAAACCATCAATAAATCCAGTTCTTTGCACAATGACTGAAATGTTCTTGGTCTCCATTAAATCCTAATTACAGCCGCAGCAACTTCTTACTCAACATGTCTCCGGAGGCAAGAGAAACAAAAGCAAAAATGAACTATTGGGACCTCATCAAAATAAAACGCTTCTGCACAGTGAAGGAAACAATCAGCAAAACTAAAAGGCAACTGATGGGATGGGAGAAGATATTTGCAAACAACATATCAGATAAAGGGTTAGTATCCAAAATCTGTAAAGAACTTATCAAACTCAACATCCCCCCCAAAATAAACAACCCAGTGAAGAAATGGGGAGGAGAGATGAATAGACACTTTTCCAAAGAAGACATCCAGATGGCCAACAGACACATGAAAAGATGTCCAACATCACTCATTATCAGGTAAATACAAATCCAAACCACAATGAGATGCCACATCACACCTGTCAGAATGGTTAACAGTAACAGGTCGGGCAAGGACAGGTGTTGGTGAGGATGCAGAGAAAGGCGAACCCTCTTGCACTGTTGGCGGGAATGCAGCCTGCTGCGGCCACCCTAGAGAATGTAGATTCCTCAAGAAACTAAAAAAAGGGGCACCTGCATGGCTCAGCTGGTTAAGCGTCCAAATCTTGATTTCAGCTTGGGTCATGATCTCATGATTTGTGAGACTGAGCTCCAAGTCAGGCTGTGAACTGACAGCACAGAACCCGCTTGGGATTCTCTCTCCCTCTCTCTCTCTGCCTCTTCTCCCCACCCTCAAAATAAATAAATAAACATTAAAAAAAGAAACTAAAAGTAGAACTACCCTACAATCCATCAATTGCAGTACTGAGTATTTACCCAAAGGATACAAAAATACAGATTCACAGGGGCACATGTTCCCCAATGTTTGTGGCAGCACTATCGACAATAGCCAAAGTATGGAAAGAGCCCAAATGTCCATGAACTGATGAATGGATAAAGAAGATGTGGTATATAGATACAATGGAATACTACTCAGTCATCAAAAAGAATGAAATTTTGCCATTTGCAATGGTGTGGATGGAGTAGAGTGGATTATGTTAGGCAAAGTCAGTCAGTCAGAGAAAGACAGATACCAGGTGATTTCACTCACACGTGGAATTTAGGAAACAAAACAGATGAACATATAGAAGGGGAAAAAAGAGAGAGAGAAGGAAATGAACCATAAGAGACTCCTAATGACAGAACGAGCTGGGGGTTGCTGGAGGGATGCTGGGTGGGGAATGGGCATTGAGGAGGGAGCTTGTTGGGACGAGCACTGGGTGTCATATGTAAGTGATGAATCACTGGGTTCTACTCCTAAAACTAATACTGCATTCCTTGTTAACTTACTGAAATTTAAATTTTAAAATAAATGTAGACCTAAAACATCTTTTGGAGGCTTTCCTATCCAAGGGGATCCAGGGAACTAACTTTTACCAAACAGTCAAGCTCTCTTAGGGATGACTCTTCTGAGCAGCCCTGTCAATTATTTGAAATTTCGATAGCATGATTTTTATTAAAACCCAATGTCAGATTTCTTCAAGATAAATAATGAATAAACCCTGATCGCGTTTGGAGGCCAAACCTCTGTGATCATGAGTATAGGGTCCAGGGTCAGATGGCTCCAGTGCAAACCATTGCCTCTGGACTTCACTGGGCATCCTGAGGCAAGTAGGGCAACCTCTCCATGACTCCTTTTCCTCACGTGTAACATCAGGAGCCCAAGAGGACCCACTTCAAAGGGCCAGGAGGTTGACTGGGTTCATACATGTGAGCATGGGTAACTGTGGTGGGCACACAGTAAGTGTTGACTGTGTGGTTCATGGAAATGTGAATCCGCTGTGGGAACTCGAACCCACAGTCATTATCATGTCTTTCCAAAGTGAGTATGTGCAGGAGTGGACAGAGATGCCTCTTCACCCAGGGTTCTCGGGACGAGGCGAGGGCACATGACACAGGCAACCCCAGCTGGGCGTTCTAGTGGAGAGCCAGAAACATGGGGCATAGACATGACTCTCCCAATGGAGCCCTGAGCACGCTGCTGGCTATCAAATAGTTTCAAGCCTCCCTGTGGTGGAGTATTTGTTTATAGAGAGGAAATGGAGAACTTTTGAGAAACTACATGATTAATTAGTCAACAACTGAGTGGTTGATCTGTGGCAAATGGATGTTTCCTACAGAAGAATCAATTACTTGAATGCCAACTTAGTGTTTTATAAGCCCCTTTAAGATCAAGGTAATTCTTTAAAGCATTCATTTTGTTTGTTAGGAAGGAATGGAAGGGAGGGAGGGAGGGGAAAGGAGGGAGGGAGGAAGGGAGGAGGAGGAGAGGGGAGGAGAGGAGAGAGAAAAGAGGAGGGAGGAAGGAAGGAAGAAAGGAAGGAAGAGGGGAAAGGAAGGGAGGGGAGGGAGGGGAGAATGGGTGGAGAAAATAAGGAAAGAAAGAAGGAAAAAAAACCTACTACCAAAGAATTTGTAGTATGAACTCATATGTGAAAGTAAGAAACCCAGACTCCACTTGGTATGTGTTATGTGTATAAATCTGCAGGAAACAGGCTGGAGGGCACACAGGTGTTTGTCGGAGCCCCACCCCTGACAGGGGAGATTTTCTGCAGGGGAGGGGGGGCTATAGTAGGGGGTCAATGGGGAGTGGGGGAGCACAAGTGTAAAATGAGAAAATTTGGGGGGTGGATCAGCTGGGTCCCTGGAACCTCAAGCTGAACTCACAGGTCCACACCCCACTGGGGGTCCCACAACCTGGATGTGTGTTTGGAGGGGAATGGTGAGGGACCCTTGCCAGAGGAGAAGAAACTCACCTCCATACTGCAGATGGGTGCTATGAACCTGAAGTCTTCAAATATTTTAAAAGTACAATAACAGGTGTTGGTGAAGACACGGTGGAAAAGGACCCCTCATGCACTGTTGGTGGAAATGCAAACTGGTGTGGCTGCTGTAGAGAACAGCATGGAGGTTCCTCAAAAAAATTACAAATAGAATTACCATAAGACCCAGTAATTCCACTCCTGGGTATTTACCTAAAGAATATGAAAATGCTGATTGAAAAAGATATATATGTCCCCATGTTTACTGAAGCATTGTTTATAATAGCCAAATTACAGAAGCAAACCAAATGTCCATCGACAGATGAATGGATAAAGAAGATGTGTGTATACACAATGGAATATTATTCATCCATGAAAAAGATTTAAATTTTGCCATTTGTTACAATGTGGATAGACCTAAAGGGCACAATGCTAAGTGAAATAAGTCAGTCAGAGGAAGACAAATACCATATGATTTCACTCATATGTGGAATTAAGAAATAAAACAAAGAAAAAAGAAAAAAGACCCAGAGTCTTAAATACAATTGATGGTCACCAGAGGGGGTGGGGCAGAATGGGTGAAACAGGTGAGAGGGATTAAGAGTACACTTATCCGGATGAGCACTGGGTCACAGGCGCCTGGGGGGCTCAGTCAGTTAAATGTCTGACTCTTGATTTTGGCTCAGGTCATGATATTCCTCTTTCTGAGTTCGAGCCCCCAAGTCAGGCTCTGTACTGACAGCTCAGAGCCTGGAGCCTCCTTCAGATTCTCTCTCTCTCTCTCTCTCTCTCTCTCTCTCTCTCTCTCTCTCTCTCTCTCAAAAATAAGTAAACCTTAAGGAAAAAAATAGTAACTATAGGTTGACTTCTAGGTAAGATGGAGAAACAGAGCCGGATTTACTTCCTGCTTGAACCAACTAAGAAAATAGAGAAACTATATAAAGCTATGGTTTTCCAGACACAGGATGGAAGGCAGGCAATGAAGGATGGTGATCTCTGAGAGATCACAAACAAACGTGAGTCCAACGTTAGCCCACCTTACTGGTTTGGGACAGTTTCCAGGCTACGGCTCAGAGAGGAAGAAGGGAACCCAGGCAGAGCCCCCGTGGTCTCCCTGAATTGAGGACACAGATGCGGGACCACAGAAGGGCCAAGACAGCTAGCGTTCCAGGACAAAGTGCCAAAGATGACAGAGCTGTGCACAGAAAGAGCTCAAGAGATCTACAGAAATTCCTCCTCTAGGTGTCAGCTGAGTGCTGCCCAGCTTGTATGTGTGAGGAAACTAAGGCTGGGGAAAGAACCACAAGGAAGTCCTAGAAAGAACAATTCCTGGACACCATGACAGGGAGAGTTCCTGTTCTTACCAGAGTGAAAACTCTCCTAATTCCCAGAACCTCAGTAGAGTATACAGAAGGTCTGTGCCCGTACTGGGGGAAATGATCCACAGATTAAATGCTACTCTGGTCCCACCTAACAAATATTAAAAGCAAGATGGGGAACTATCAAATGAGTAACTTAAGCACATCCCAAAATAAAGTTCAATAATATTTAGGGGAAGCACAAGAGTATCCAGAACCGAACAAGGTAAAATGAACTGTCTGGCATCTAAGAAAAAATTACAGGGTATGCAAAAAAGCAGGAAAATATAATCTATAACAGGGAAAAAAATCTACCAACTGAAGCTGATCCAGGAATCACAAAAATGATAGAATTTGTGGGCATGGCAGTAAAAACATTTGTTCTAACTGTATTTCATATGATGGAAAAGCTAGAGGAAATATCATACATACTAAGTACAGATATGGGGTATATTAAAAAGATTCTAACTGAAGGTCTATAAATGAAAACTAGAATGTATAAGATTAAAAGTATTTTGCATGGACTTACAGGAGGTAGAAATTGCTGAGGAAAAGATGTGTGAACATAAATGCATAGTAATAGCAGCCAAACACCTGGAATTTAAAAAAGAGAGGAGAGGGAGGCACAGAGAAAGAATTATAGAGAAATTTTCCCAATTTATTTAAAACCTTATAAGCCCCACAGATGCAAGAAACCCAGTGAACACCATGCAGAAGAAACATGAAGAAAAACTACACATCAAAAGTCAAACTGCTCATAACCAGTGATAAAGAAAAAATCTTAAAAGCAGTCAGAGTAGGAAAACACATGACATACATCAGAAGAAAGAGTGGCAGCAGACTTCTCTCTGGAAGCAACAGAAGCTAGAAGACAGTGGAGCAAAATGTTTTCAGTACTGGCAAACTTGTCAACCCTGACTTTTATACTCAACTAAAATATATTTCAAAAACTGAACATAAAATAAAGACCTGCAGACCTACAAAAGTTGACAAATTCATCCTCCTAGGGTAAGTCCCAAAGTCAACAGCTAAAAACTGGTCAGACCCTTCCATTCTAGTTCAGGGATATAAACGAATTCATCATCAGTGAACCAGCCCTTCAAGAAATATTAAAGGAAGCCCTTCAAGCAGAAGGAAGACTATAGTGGACGGAGGTGTATAGCTACACAACAGAATGAAAAGCACAGCATGGTAATCATGCAGGTAAATGTACTGTTTTCCCCTTGTTGTGTAACAAATTGCCATGAATTTAGTGGCTTAAAACAACACCTATTTATTATCTCATAGCTCCCATAGGTCAAGAGTCTGTGTTTGGGTTAGCGGGGTCCTCTACTCATCGTCTCACCAAACTAAAATCAAAGTTGTAAAACCGAAATCCCTTTATCTTTCTGGCTTTCAGTTGAGGATGACTTGCAGGTCTAAGTGGCTGCCCATGGGTCCTAGCCACATGGCCCCTTCACGGACAAAAGAATCTCTCGTACTTCCCACTTTCAGCTTCTGACCTCCAAACCATCTTTCAAAGGGCTCACCTGACCACCCAGGATAATCTGTCTCTATTAACTCAAGGTCAACTTGTTAGTAGCCTAATCACAGAGAGATCTCATCATATTCACAAACTTCACTCACACTCAAGGGGAGGGGATTATTAAAAAGCATAATGTACACTTGGGTATGACTCCTGGAGATCTTGTGTGAAATCTGCTTCCCACAGTAAATATAAAATGTTCTACTTATTATTTAAATCTTTTTGCGAGCTAGCCAACTATTTAAAGCAATAATAATAATGTATTCTGATATGTATAGCACACATGCAAATAAAACCTATAACAACAAGATCACACAAAGGATGAAGGGCAGGTTGGAAATACACTATTGTAAGTTGTTTATGATATCCGGCTGGCATAATATTACCTGTGACAAGTTGAAGATGTAGCCTATAAACCCTAAAGCAAACACTAATAAAAGACAAAGAATTAAAGCCAATAAACCAAAAAAGTAAGTAGAAGGGAATCCTAAACAGTATTCAGTTGATCTCCAAAAATGCAGAAGAAAGAGGAAAGGAGGGACAGAAGACCAGCCAGAACAAACTGAAGACAAGAAGATGGTGGATTTAAACCCAACTGTATTTATACTCACATTCTCTGCAAATGGTTTAAATGGTACATCTTGGAAAGTGATGGTCAGTAGAGCCCTGCCCGCCGTCCCCCCTTGGTTTCCAGGCCCATGTAATACATTGTACCTAGTGGAGCCATGAGATACAGTGGTTATACCTTCATGGTGTCTGTCACCTTCTGGAGGACGCGCCCTCTCAGGGGATCATCTCCAATTTGATGCCTCCATCTTGCCTTCAAAAGAGGACTCCATTGCTCCCTCAGTCTGGCACCCTCTGAGTAATGGAAAGTTTCATGGGGCAAGTGGATCCCATAAGCACATCCCTGCTTCTCCATCTCCTGTGCTGTTCCGTGGGTTCCTTGACTCATGGTGCTGTTACATGGGATCCCATGTTGGTGGGTCAAACACTGAGCCCCTCAGTTGGTGGTGCTGACTGAGACCCTAAAGTCAGGAAAGACAAACTTGTACCTGGAATATGTGTCCATTGTAGGCAAGATGAATCATTCTGCCTTCCAAGTAAAACAGGTTTAGTGCAATCAACTTGACGCCAAGTGGTTGGTCTGTCTTCTCAAGAGATGATGACATATCAGGAGCTTAGCACTGATCCCTGTTAGCAGAAGATGGGCATTCGGCAGTGGCAGGTCTCTGTAGCAGCCTTATCAGGTCAGAGTCCTGGCTGCTGTGTCCATGGAAACTTGGCCTCTTCTGTAGTCAGTTTGGGTCTGAAAACTGTCTCATGTCTGGAAATTAGTAAAAAAATAAAATAAAATAAAATAAAAATTACTTTTTAAATTGTGACAGTTGCCCTCAGCCTCCTGGTCATCCATCCTTGATTGTGCTGATTACATATCTGAGCAACATCCCCGGCATTCATCTCTTTTGGCCCCTAGGGACACCGTGTTCTACTTACCAGCCCCACAGGTCCCTGAGAGCTTGGTCCCATGGCTATCACTCTGACCTTGTCTTTCATTATAACAATCATGCTCCATCTTGTTTCTGACACATATGTGCCACCACCTGGCCTTGATTATTTGGGAATTGTATAATTTCCATTTCTGTAAGAGAACTCAGTTCTGTCACAGCATATCCTGACAACAGTCCTGCAGAGGAGTCACCACAGAGCTTCCCAATGACACTGGGGCTCGCTTCTTCAGCATGCACCTTATTATGTCAGTAAACAGTTCTCAGAGCTGCCCACCAAATACGGTCATTGGTGAGCTTTCCATCTTTAGATAAGATTTCCTCCACTCTCGTATGCCCACTTCTCTGAGACTTGTGATTCCTTCTTTCACTGCCCCAGCATTTGACATCTCTACCTCAGTTAACATTAACCACTGTTTTCTCCAGGCCTTTTCTTTTCCAGGCTTTTTTTAGAAAGCCATCCTTCAGTATATTAGCACCATCTCCCAGGGGTTTTACAAGGATATTAAATCCTGTACCATGAAAGCATAGTCCCATATTGATAAGCTTCCACCATCCAACTTTATGTCCTCTCCTAATCTAGAGCCCTCAGAATCCTTCCCCATGTACCCTGATCTAGAACTCCCAGAATCTCCCATATACACTGATCTAGAGCCTCCTCTCAGAATCTACCCCGACATATACTGATCTAGAACCCTCAGAATCCTTTCCCTGACATGCTGATCTAGAACCTTCAGAATCTCTCCTCATGTACACTGATCTAGAATCCTCAGAATCCTTCCCCACATATACTCTCCCAGCTTGTGCCAGAGAATGGTGTGGACGTCTTGTAGCTCCCTTTCCTCCCTTCACAGGCCCATCACATCTCCAGTCAGGCTATGGAAGTGCTGAAACCTACTTACTGGCCTGGTGGCATCATCTTGAAGAAAGAGGGAGTACTAGCCTTTAACAGAGAGAAATAGGTTACTTCTGTGGGCCCAGAAGGCTCAGAGGGATCCAGAGATTCAAGACTTTACTGACCCAGACCTCCCCACTGCGGGTCTCAGGATTCTCACTCTGCCCCACTCAGGGCCATGACCTTGGCATAGCAGACTTGACAGAACTGACAATAAGGCTCTCTCAGGGACACCCGCTACCCTTCCAATTAAGTTTGGGGCCATTTAGCACAGCCTTCCCGTTTGGGCTTATTTGGTGATTAATTACCATTAGCCTTCACTATCTTTGTTCAATGGGCCGATTGCCCATCTATGACCCTCCAGTTCTAGCTTCTGTTTCTGAATTACTACTTCCTCCTTAGTTGGCAAATGCCTGACATGTCACTCTAGCCAGTGCATTTGTTTCCACTGGTGTTTCATTCCAGTTGACCCCAGTGAAAGTTAGGGATGACTGCATCAGTGCAGCCCTCCAGGGGCAATCCATGCTCCCCCCACCCAGCCCCAGTGACCAGCATCTCCCTGCCAGGTGGGTGGAGGGTGATCAATATAGGAGTCCAATACAGGCGTGGTGAATGGATGGTGCATAGGCAGATGGCTGCGGGGATGGGTGGGGTTCTCTGGAAGTCCCCCGGGTTAGCCTGAGAAGTAGCTGAGAAACATTGGCACTTCCTAAGCAAAGGTTTTCCTTTACTAAGAACACTATACAGTCAACAGGGATAGAAAAAGCAAGTCTTTGGGGACTTCTGACGTCTCAGCAATTAATAATAAATCTGTAAAGTCATGACTCAAATGAACAGTCACTAACCAAATACATTATGACCCTGAAACACTAAGGTAAGTTCCAATACACTTCAGTCAGAATCAACATCACTCAGAAGGGCCAGAGGAGTCACTCTGCCCCTCAGGCTCTGGAGCCCGGAGGGTGACAGTGTCTATGTCACTCTCAGCACTGCCTCCTTGAGGATATCCATGGTAGGTACCAGGCAAAGCCCAGGAAAGAGAAGGGCAAAAGAGAATTACTTTACCTTGAAAACTCAGGCATTATTTCCAGACCAATTTAGAGTTCCGGACCCTCTCTGTTCTTCCCTGGTCGTTTATCAAATTGCCAGAGAAACTGAAATATCTCCAATTGTTAGGAAGTATCACTGTTTTGAATTTTGACATCCTTTTGTTCATTCAGCTGCCAGCTTGGCAACAATCTTGCAAGTGTGAACACAGGTAGTCCCTGAGTACTCGCCCATCAACAGTCCAAGTAAGTGGCTGAATGACTTACTAGATCTGGCTTGTGATTGTCACAGGGTTTGTTGCTAAAAATATGTGCCCTGTCTAGAGCACCATGTCAAATGTGCCCTGTCACTGTCTCTTCAGAAAAGATCCTCCTTGAGTATCACCAGCAGACAATGAGACAGTGTCACGGACTCGAAAACATTTATCTGTCAGAGCTGAGGCTTCTGCTGATCTTAAGGTTTCCTGAGAGTTGGAGGGAGGACACCCCTGAGTCCAGACCAGAGGAGGGGCCTTGGTGAAGTCAGGGAGATGCTCACAGCTCCATGTTCGTTCCACAAACATTTGTGAGTGTCTGCTATGTTCAGGTGCTGCTGACACCGGAGAGCAAAACCCACCCATGCCCTGTCTTCTAGAAACTTCTAGCAGGGAAAACAGAAACTAATACAAATATATGTGTAGTATATACATATACATGCATGTGTGTGTGCACATAAACATAATACCCAGGAACAAGACTCGGGAAGATCTATGAGGGTCTAGGTCCAGAAAGTTCTGAGAGGGAGAGTAGTGTGATCTGCTCTGGTCTGGGAGGGCAGGGAAGGCTTGCCTGGGGGCCCCCCTGAGTCTCTGCTTATAGCTACGCCTCCCCCCACAGGCCTGGAAGACTGAACACTGGGTTTCCCAGACTCCCTTGCCAGCAGGCTCTGCATGGGGAGGCACCAGGAGGCGGGAAGTCGGAGGCAGGGAGACATGGCCATGATCCTGATGCTGCTGACATGTCAGCCATGGACTCGGGTCAACACCGTGCTCTCTTCTGCGCATTCAGCCCCCAGAAGTGGCCGGGCTTCCTGAAGCAGCCAGTCTTGGAGTCATTCGCCTTCCACTTTCTGCTCAGCCACTCTCACAAGACCTCCATTACCAAGTTCCTGTATTCAATTCCCTCTGTTTGAAACCCTAGAGGAGCCGTTGCTCCCCAACAGCACTAATGCTCAGCTCCTGACAGTTCCGCAAACCAACCCAAACATGGGCATCTGGATGGGTCCCCGGAGGGACGCAAGTTGATGCAAGGCTAGAGACCCCTCAAGCTTCAATAACCATGACAGAGACCCCTCAAGTTTCGATAACCATGACAGAGAACCTCTGGTCTCTCACAGCCCCAGAGCCCATCTACTGAAGGTCAGACCTCACGTCTGAGCAGGCAGGTTGCAGAATTATCATTAACAGACTCAGCTGCAGTTCTAGGTTGTGGGGCTAGAGGTGCACAAGACGCATTTGCCCAACAGCACTTCGGCCCGCCCGCAGCGGGGTCCATGCGCAGATCTGAGGAAAGGCATTCCAAGCAGAGGGAACAGCAGGTGCAAGGCCTCTATAGGGAGCCAGCATGGAGAGTCTGAGGGACAGAGAAAGGCCGGTATGTCCAGAGCACATCAAACGAGGAGCAGCACACAGAGGGACATGGCACCAGAGAGACAGTGGGCCCGGCCGAATGAAGACTCATTTCATTCTGGTTTAACGAAATCCAGTTGATGGTGAAAAGCAGGTGGTTTCCTGGGGTTCTGACACTAAGCACCCAGAGTCAGTGCAGACCCCCCTGGTTCAAGGGCACAGCCTCTGAGAAGGCAGTCACTACTTCAATGCCGGCTATGAATTCAGGGTCCTGAGGCCACCCACACTTCTGACCAGCTGGCTAAATAATGCAGGGGTCGCCATGGCCTCCTTAGGTTTGATAACTCACTAGGATGACTCACGGCATTCGGGACCAGCCAGGTCTGGGGGAGGCCCATATCCTCTCCCTGGGGACTCCCTGGGAACTTGGGATGTGTCACCAACCAGGGCAACTCACTCCAGCCTCAGTCCCCAGTGTCTGTCAGGTTTTGGTCACCATGGCGACACTGGCAGACAGAACCGAGGGCCACATGGTTGGACTGCATCTTCAACGGCCCCCCCGCCCCCAAGGGCAAGCTGGCACCATGTGGGCTCACAGCCCCACTGACCACAAGGCTGGTGTTTCTGGCGTGGGCCATCTTGTCAGCATAGACCATCAAGACCCACCATGAAACACAATGGCACTCCCATCACTTGAGAAATCCCATGGGTTTTAGAAGCTCCATGCTCAGAACCTGGGACAAAGAGCAAAGAAAATCTCTATTATGTAACAGCAGGTGGGTTTCATAAGCAGAGTTAAATTTTAGAAAGATCATCACAGCCGCTAGATGGAGGAGTGGATGGCAGGGGCAAGAGTGGCGTCTAGGTGGGGTTCCAACGAGACAGTCCCTGGGCGGAAACTAGTGTGCTTGTTCCCATCCATTTCCGAGCCTGGTTCTGCAGCCTTCCCGGCGGTTCTGGGAGCTACAAAACACCCTCGTGACAAACCATGTCTCTGCTCAAATTCACCAGATTGCTGTCTGTAGTTTTCTACCAAGAACCCCAAGCGCTGCATGCCTTTATAGGCTCCTACAGTATCTCTTCTGGAAAACAGAATGTGGTGGGGGCCCCAAACACTCAGCACAAAGCTCAAACTTACAAGGGGATGGGAAGCCACCAAATCTTTGTCTGGAGAGAGGTGCAATGGAAGGAAGTGTCCTCTGAAGGGTGGGAGCAGGCTGGATTAGAGGGGGTGGGGGTGGGGACCGAGAGAGACAAGCAGTGTTTAGACAGGATATGGTAGGGGCGCCTGGGGGCCTCAGTCGGTTAAGGGTCCAGCTTTGGCTCAGGTCATGATCTCACTGTTTGTGAGTTCAAGCTTCCCGCCAGGCTCTGTGCTGACGGCTCAGAACCTGGATCCTGCTTCAGATTCTGTGTCTCCCTCTCTCTCTGCCCCTCCCCCACTCACACTCTGTCTCACTCTCTTAAAAATAAAATGTAAAAAAAATTTTTTAAATAAAAAAAAACAGGACACCATAGTTTCCTTTGCGTGGAAGAGAAAGAAATCATCATCATAAAATTCAAAGTTGTTCATGAGGGAGAGCAGTAAACCCCCAAAGTTACAAACTGCCAATTTATGAAGAACGTCCCTTAAAGAAGTCAGTTCCTCGCTGTGTCCTTTCTACTTCTTCCTGAGGTCAAGAGGCCATGGCCTGGCCCGCTAAGGGCCCAGATGCTCAAATCTGATGAACGACTATGTCTCCCTGAAGGGGAAATGGGGCAGTTTTGCTCACTCGGCCCCATTTCCCCAGTTAGGCAAATCTATTTCTTGTACACACATACACACATCTTTTTCAAGAGCCTTGTCTCCCTCTTTCCTCTCGTGCAACTTGTCCTCAGTTCCCGCAGGAGAATGTCCCTCCCTTTGTCCTCCATTTTCTTTCACACGTGAGCCAAGGACAAGTGAGCCCCACAGGGGCCAGTGCCTGATGGTGCCAGCAGCACGGCCACCCGAGGAGGAAGGTAGCCCGACACCAGAAGCACAGTTTCAGGTCCTAAAGGTCCAATCATCTCTTGGAATGTCTCAGGACACACATCTCCCTGCGGACGATCCGCTAGCACCGATCTACGCTACACCATCGTCCTTCCTTAGTTAACCCTAGGCCCCCGCAGGTGTCACCATTTAGTAAAAATGAAAACCTTCCGTAATCAATTTCAGGGATGAGGGATTAAATTACTTACCTATGTGCTAATGTTGCAAGGGAAATGGATTGTGTTACGAATTTTTCTCGCAAACACACAACATGGCATCAATATTATAAGTTTAAATGGCGCTGGTGGGCCAGCCTGGGCACCCAGTTGTATTTTTAGAAGAAAGCGCCTTAGGTCTTCAAACAAATGGACTTCCAAGCTGATTGTGTAAGATTTAATGGATGGAGGCAGAGATGAGAGGAAAGAAAGAGACCAAGTTATGGAGCCAAGAAAGCCTTTATTGGGATCTGTGATTCCCAGGCGAGGTTCCGTGACTCCAGGAAAGGGGGTGTCAGGGAAGTCGCACCTGGTTTAGGAAGGACGGGGTTTTTTGTGGGTGAGGGGGTTCTGGGTTTGGTCTTGGGAGGGCAGACCACCAAATAAGGGCACTTTAGGGACGTGGCGGGATGGGACAGGTTGCTTCCTCTGTCAGGGTAAGGGAAGCTGGAGCTTCATGATTGGCTGTTTTCAGACGGCTCGGACATTCCAGGTCTACGGGTGGGGGTTGTAGGTGCATGGAGTCCTTCTAGGACCCACAGCAAAATGGCCGCTCGGTCACCACCTTAAAGTAACTCTACAGATTGCTGGAAAGTCAGGTTTTGAAAGCTGAACATGGCTTAACTCTTAATGAAAAAAAAACCCTCTAATAAGATGTATGAAGTTATATAGTTATTTTAAGTCTTGTAACGGAGAATTCCAACCTGCATGTTGAACGCATGTGACTTCTGTCCTCACCAGTCCTTGCGTCCTGGGAAGCTGCCAGCTCTCTCTCTCTTCTTCAGAAGCCATCAGCTCGAATTCTGCTGGCTCACAGGGTGAACAAAAGACAAAAGACAGGCTGGAGGCACGAATGCTGCCGTCTGAGTTTTCTAAATATACTTATTAGTGCTCCTTAAAGTATCCTCGAAGCTGGTGTCTTTCTCAATTTAGAGCATCTTCTCACTTGGTTTAGCACCACCGACTCCCTTTTTATTGTTCAAAAGCCAGATGCAGCTGCACTTATTTACATTTTTTTAAATGAATGAAACTCCTAGCCTGTAGACACACCAGAGAGTCTGAAAAGGGCCCCGTTTAAAGCCATCCTGGCGAGAATGCCGGCAGGGGTGGTGGCGTTGAATGAGCCCCCGGGGCAGCACAGTTTACATTTTTCAAGGGATTTTCTTCTTTCACGCGTTTGCCCCCAGCGAGGAGCTGGATCTTCAAGGCTGGCCTTCCGATTACCCATAGCGATTACCCATAGCGTGTGACTTTGACCTCTGTGCACCAGTTGACGGTATGGAGAACCCTCCAGGCGTAAAGGCTGCTGGGATGCAGCCACGGGGCCAAAGAAGTAAGAAGATTCTGTGGCTCCTCCTCTGAAAGCCAGCCACTACTATACAAAGCAGAGAGGAAGTCAGCCTAGCGGGGACCCATTCATTCCAACCTGAGGGAAACCTACCAGGGAGGTGGGTCTGAGTGGAAGTGAGGAGGATCCCACAGATGGCTGAGCAGACCAAGAGGCAGAGACGGCAGGTGGGGCGGCGTGGGGGCCAGCGGAGACCTACATGGGGGAGGGGAGGAGGGAGCTGGAAAAGTGGGTCAGGGCCACATCTTTGAGGGCCTTGAGGCCACGACCAGGAGTGAAACCAGACACTACCTGACCCATGTCATAGAAGAACACCCACATGGAGCGTCTGGGGTGCTCAGTCAGTTGAGTGTCCGACTTCAGTTCAGGTCATGATCTCACTGTCTGTGAGTTCGAGCCCTGCATTGGACTGTGTGATGACAGCGTGGAGCCTGGAGCCTGCTTTGGGTTCTGTGTCTCCTTCTCTCTCTCTGCCCCTCCCCTGCTCATGCTCTGTCTCTCTCTCAAAAATAAAGAAAAATTAAAAAAAAAAAAAAGAAGAAGAACACCCACATGGCACAGCCCATGTCACAGAGAACACCCAGGTAACAATGAGGAAAATGGACCGGAAACCTAATCAAGTGAGAAGTCCCCAAAACACACAGAGTGGAGTTAACCAGTGCAGAAGCTAGAGAAGAACCACGAGCAGGGACAAGAGACTCATGGGAAGAAACCACAAGGGTTGGCAATGGGTCATCCGGACGTCTCCAGAGAGAATGGAGAACAAGGCTGGAAGCCAGCCGGGAGTCCAGCCAGGACAGAGGCCCCTGTAGCCACATAAATAAACACGGCAAATGGAGCAGTGAGGTGGAAAGTAGCTGTCGTTTCAATGCGGCGAGTTTTTGTCACTGATGAGAGAGGGGTGCATGAGGACATCCAAGAGACTGTCAGAAGTACGGTGATAGGTGAGACCCCACAGGAAGGGCCTGGAAAAGAAGATAAAAGATGGGAAGATGGAACTTGGAGGAAAGCTGCGTTTAACATTGTGAATTTAAGTCGTAAGCAGAGAGGAGCCCAGGAAGAATCACAGAGAAGACATTGTCCGAGATGCAGCAAGACCCAGAGGAACACTCCTGGGCACTAACAAAGGAGAACGGGGACATGGAGCTTGAAAATCCCCCCAAACCAGGGGTGCCTGGGGGGCTCTGTCAATTAAACATCCAATTCTTGATTTCGGCTCAGGTCAGGATCTCACAGTTCCTGAGTTCAAGCCCCGCATGAGACTGTGCTGACAGCATGGATCCTGCTTGGGATTCTCTCTCTGCTATATGTTCTCTCTGTCTCTCAAAAAGGTAAGAAAATCCCCCCAAACTAAAGCTCTTTGAGTGTGCTCCCTGTCTTTGCTCAAACCAAAGTGAAACAATCAAACCAGGCCTGGCCTTGCGGAGGATCAAGGCTCCAAGCCCTCCCTGCCACACACCTGTTCGTGAACGATTCAGGACACATGCCTCCTCTCGGCAGAAACCACCAGGTCCCTGAGACTCTCCCGGGACGGTGCCAGCATCAAACAAAGTCAGCAGCTTGGCAAAGTCAAGGTTGCAAACTTTCCCCCTTGATTGGCAGGTCTGATTTCTGTTCTTCCATCTGCCCTTCCTGCCCCGGATCCTGTGCTGTCCGTGGAGGGAACGGAGTTGTGTGTTAGGCGTGACGCTGACCACGAGCACTCGGAGGCTCACAGCCCGTCAGGTCAGCTGAGACTGCCCCGGGCAGCTCCCTGAAGCCCAAGGCACTGCCGTACCGCTGAGCTCACACCGTGTACCTACACGGCTTCTCCACGTGCGGACGCATTCACACCTCCCCACAAGCCTGTAAGGAGGACGCTACTTTGCTCCCCCTGATTCGCACACTCAGAAACCCCTGGCACCTCTGACTTAGGGCTGGGTCTGTGTCATCGTTCCAGAACCTTCTCCAGCTTGTCCTCTCCGCTGCGTGGTGCCCAGCTCACCAATGCCCCCTGGCCCGTGATCCCCACCTCTACCCCCAGCATTTTCTGCCGGCAGCCCTTCCCTCATGATCTGTCACACTTTTTAGGTGGCCCACCCTCCATCTCGGCCCCATCACCCTTAAGCCTTCAAAGAATCTACATTACACGTTGGCATTAAGAAACATCGACTTCTCTCCTAAAAAAAAAAAAAGGTGCCACCAAAACGCAAATAGTCTTGAAAGGGGACTGTTCTGACCAGGCATACCAGGGATAGGCAGATCAGAGGGGGCTGGGGCAGCTGCTGACCGCAGGCCCCGTCAACACACACTGCCCATCCCCCAGTCCCAGGACCTCACTCTGCACCCAGGGAGGCCGGCTCGGCAGACGGCCTGTGGCTTCCCTGGCCCCCGGCTCACAGTTGGGAGAGGCCAACAGATATCCTAGGGTAGAAGAAGAGCGGGACCAGAAACATGCCCCCCACCCCCCTTTCCCACTCTGAAGGTGATGATGGCCACGTGCCCCCATGGCAGCCCCAGGTCCTGGCACGTAGGCACCTTGTGGGCCCCACCCTGCCTGCTCCCCCCAGGGGGTGACAGCGGTATCCTGAGTCACCCTTTGCCACCTGCCAGTGCCTCCCCTGCCCACACCTCTGCATGGCCCCTCATCCAGCTGTCCTCAGCCACCACGTTTGAGGGTCACCTGCCACCACAGTCCCTTTCTGGAACACGCTCAGCAGCCCCCCAGACTCCAACGACTATAAACACCTATAACGGTTAACGGGCTGATGGAGCAGAGGACAGGGGACACAGAGCTTCAGCAGGGAAACCGATGGGAGGAACAAGGTCCTCGTCGCCTGGGGCCATTGTCCCAGCACAGGCCAGCGACTTCAGCCAGCAGGGCCCCCAGAGGCACGCGATGAAGTGATGGCCATGAGGCTACGGCGAGCTGTGTTCCCTCAAGGGAGGGGAGCGCCCGTCCTTGTGCCCCCTGGCCCCTGCTGGCCTTCCCGGTGCTCAATGGCCTGCACTGCAGCCCTCAGGGTTCTGCACCTGTTGTCCCTTGGCCTTCTCTGTGCACGCCCCTGACTCCACACGGCGTTCTCCTCTGGGGTCCCTTGATGGGGACCCCGGGCACAGCACCCGCACCCGCTGCGATCATAGACGTGGGTCATAGACGTGCTTGCTCATGGCAGGTCCTGTGCTAGCCGAGAGCCACAGCACAGGCCCCTCTCACGAAGTCGTGGAAAGGGCCACGTCTGTGCGAGGCTTCAGGACACTCAGGTGGAGACCCTGTCGTGGCTGAAGACAATGGGACAGTCACGCTGGTCTGCCTACTGACTTCTTCCAGGTTTGCTTTTCTGGAGTCTGTTACTCTTGGTTTCAGCTCAGGTCATGGTTCACGGGTTCGGGCCTCAAAACAAAATAGTTATCTTACCTGTCACCGTGACCAGGAAAGGTGGGTCCTATTCCACTAAATTTGGCAAACCACAACTTGCTGAACGCCCGCTGGCTGACCGAGGGTCCCTCGCTAGGTTCCGACCAGGTCCTGGGCGCAGAACCCAGCTGCCGCCCCCCTCGGCCACCTCCCTCCCAGGTGTGAAGTGCCATCACCTTCTCCCAGATGACTGCAAGAGCCTCTCCTGGTCAGTGTTTCCGCCTGAACCTGCCGGCCTGCCCCCAGCACAGCGGTCACATCAGGTCACCTTCTTCAGACCTTACACTAGTGCCCATGTTCTGAGGAAAATTCAATGCCCAAGACCCTCTGTGCTCAGACCTCCGATCGTCCATCTGAGCCGCCCTCATACTCTTCCCACTCGGGGGCTTTCCCGGGGTCTCGGCACTGGCCGCTCCTCCTGGAGACACTCTTCAGGTCCATGCCAGCCTGACCTCCCAACCCCCGTACCCTCCTCTATTTGGTCTTTCTGCACCATACCTTAAACATGAACATTTTAGGGACCCTGGGTGACTCAGTCAGTTGAACATCGACCTCGCCTTAGGTCATGATCTCACAGTTCGTGGGTTCAAGTCCTGCATCAGGCTCTGTGCTGACAGCTCAGAGCCTGGAACCTGCTTTGGATTCCCTCTCTTTACTGCACTTACCGCCTCTCCCCTGAACTCACTCTCTCTCCAAGGACATGCAGACTGTGGAAGGTAGGACGTCCCTCCTCAGAGGTTGCCAGAGGTGGTGCCCAGCACCAAGAAAAGCCCTGTATGCTGTAGGATGAGTCCCTCTAGGGCTCTGGATACCAAACCAAAAACCAAAAGCATGTCCTCCACTAGGTCTCCCCTGTGCGGTGTTACCTCCTCGAAGCCTGGTGTTTCAGGAGAAGCTGCTGTCCTCACATGTATTGAAGGAGAGCAGTTGGGCATCAAACGTGCCCAAAGCACACGGACATGCCAATGCGTTTCTCATTGCTGACTGTGAGCACAGAGTTCTCACCCGCGCTTTTCAGAAACATGGTCTCAAGCAGAAGATGAGGTTATTTTTTGGCTCATGCCACTAATAGTGCAAGAGTGGGACTGTCCTCAGAGCTTGGATAAGGACCTGGACTCACTCAGTCTCCCACCCTGCCATCAGCCTCTCTGGCTGCATGCAGGCCGACACCCCCGCCCCCACCAGCCACTGTGGGCTGTGTCCTCTCACCTGCACTTCCTAGTGGGAAGGCCACTTCCCTCCTCCTGGGATCCTCAAAATCTCAGAAGTCGAACCTCCTGGCTTGGGCACCTGGTCTCGGCTCCTGCCTGTCCTTGAATCGATCACAGTGGCCCAGAGAAGTTGACACAGACCATGCCCGGTCGTTGGTAGAGGTCTGTTCTCCAAAAGCAAGTCAGAGCGTTGTTACCATCAGAAAAGGAAGTGATTGGACTCTGAAGGCAAATAGTAACAGGTGCACTTCAATCCCCCGTGGTCTCTGCTGACCTCTTTACACCTTCCTTTCCATTCATGCACTGGCAACCTAACATTACGTCCTCTTCTTGCATGCAGCTCCAGACCGGGCTCTCTGGGTCATGCAGATTCCTTGCAGTACAGTCCTGACAAGTACTGCAACCACAACACAACCACGTGTCACAGGGGGAGAGAAAACGGGATGATCCCATACAATTTCCGCTGGGCAATGTGAAGGGGCATCACTGAGATGACCAGCAGTCCCCTGCTAAGTCCTGCTCTCCTAGACAAGAACGGCAAGGGCACCTGCCCTCCCAGACGGGGAGTCCGCAGCCAGCTGATGGCCCTAGTTCTTTCTCCAAGCGGGTCCCCTTCACTCATTGTCCATTTCTATGTCCAGAAGGATCCATCAGTGACCCCCTTCCAGTTGGGGCAGATTTGGGCACCGGGGCTGAGCAAGCACTGGCCCTGCCAGCCAAGCTGACCCTCCTCTGGCAAAGAAACCCCTAAGAAGACTAGTACTTAGTATGACTTAGTACTCCATCAGTCCCTTAGCCCAGTACCTAGTACTTTGTCAGTCTAGAACCTAGCGCTCTCTCAGTCCACTGGCCCAGTACCTGCTGCTCTGTCAGTCTATTTGCATTTACTCATTTCATGGGATATTAACCAAAGCAAGAGAAGTCATCCTCATCGCAGGCTCTGGCCTGGGAGTTCTGTCTCTTAGCAACAGCCTGCAGGCTCTACCCTCCCCCTCAGTTTTGCGGCCTCCAGCCCATGCCTCTCCCCCATCACGGCAGTGAAATCCAAACTGGCAACGCGGACGGGACATTGTCAGCTCCATCACATGTAACACCCCACTGCCCAGGACCGATTCCGGGCAGGAGGCTTTCACACCACACACTAGCTTAGGCGTGTAAGCGATGAGATCGAAGCAGGGAGAGAGGTTTATCAGGTCATGTGACCAAACAGTCAGGCAGGAATCTGTCAGCTACACGCGGGGCTTTGGCAATTTCGTTCGGACCACATTTCTCCCTCACCTCAATCCTCCCATTCTCCGACTTAGCTTTGTTCATTCGTGCAGGCAGGCACGCAAAACTTCCTCCTCCTGATGTGTCCTGAACCGAGTCCTGAACTGAGCCCCCCTGGCCTGGCTCAGATCATGCTCCTACCCTTGGGACAAAGGAGACAGAATCCTCCCCGGACACCCTCTATGCCCAAAGGAAAACCAGCAAACGTCACCAGAGGGGGCACAGCGGAGTAGAACAGGTGAGAACAAAAGTCATTTCCTACCTGGAAGGGTGTCAATCACTTGGGGCAAACAGTACGAAGTGCCCATCCCATGTCCCTTTCCGATCCTCCTCTTCCCGGCTGATGGAATCTCAATTTTGCTCGCTTGACAATATTCCAGGAAAGAGCCTCCTCCCTGAAAAGAAAAGAGGTTTGGGCAGAGAGCCCACACACATGCAGTCCTGGCCCGCTCCCAGTGCCTGGCTCCAGGCCAAGTACACAGGGACGTGATGGCTGGAGCTGCTGCAGCCACCTTGTGGACGGACCATGAGGGGCAGCCCAAGAGAAGAGCAGAATGCCAGCCCAGAGCCCAGATGTCCTAGAGCTACGGACCCAGCTCCAGACCTGCCACCTCCAGGCTGCTTGCGAGGAACATGACATGCACAGAGCCAGGCTATCTGTTTCTCACAGACACACACTAGCTGTTCCTTGACACTCCACAGACACACGGGACCTCTCTTCACACAGCAGTGGCAAACAAGGAGCCAACAGACCTTCAGCCAACCACCTTTGTTGAGTTAAAACTGTCTGGATCATCAACCCCCAAAAGCATGCAAATGCGGACACGAGCCACAAACGATCCTCCTGCCCCAGATCTGCCGCTTATTTCCCTTTACCTGTAGTAGGTCGACCTTCATGAAATTGACCGGTTCAACCGAATGCAACTTTTTAACCAGTGGGGATGCCCTCGTCCATGCTTTCATGAGGCCGTGCCCACGTCAAGTGAAGAGGCAGACTGCTCCCCCACCTCCCAGCCATGGTGGATCCTTGAGCAACGTTTGAAAAAAGTGCCAATGATACATAGCGCTGGCGAGGGGACAGGGATGCTGGGTGACAAGGCGTGGCTGTGGCCGAGCGCCCTTGGAAGACAGCTTGGTGCTTGTCGGCTGGCTGCGTAGCCTGGGTCTCTGGGTCTCGGGGTCTCTGGGCAATATTCCATTCCGCACTGTCCCATAGGGTAGCCACCGGCCATATGTGACCACTCGAGTCACGTGACACTTCAACTGTGACAAGTGTGACTGAGACACTGAGTTTTCAATGCACTTAATTTTAATTCATTTCAATTGCTGCATGCAGGGTTGTGGCAGCCATGCCGGCTGGTGCCACCCTAGACTTCAATGGCTGTCCCCATTGCCTCCATTAAAGTGCACCAACACAGGCTCCTGAGGGGCTCAGTCAGTTGAGGGTTGGACTATTGCTTTTGGCTCAGGTCATGATCTCACAATTCATGAGATCGAGCCCCATGTTGGGTTCTGTGCTGACAGCTCAGAGCCTGCTTCGGATTCTGTGTCTCCCTCGCTCTTCCCCTCCCCAGCGTGCACTCACTCTCTCAAAATAAATAAATAAACATTTAAAAAAATGTTTTAAAAATGTGACAAGACTCTTTCATCCTGGGAAAGAGTCCCGACAGAAGATGCCATCTGTATTGGCCAAACGGCTCAGCTGCGAAAGGGCCTGACTTCCACACTGACCACCGTGACTTCTCGGTCACTCTGTGAAGTTTGATTCATTCATGCATGCAACCATCATCTCGTGGTTCTTAGTGCCCAGAAATGTGCTAAGTACCAGGATTAAAAAATATACATATGGTAGCCAACCTTGGGACCTCCGCTTTGACAGTAAATAGACTAACAAACAAGTCACACCGTGGGGGGTACACATGACAAACAGGCCCATGGAGGCCCACGGAAAACAGGGTGGTTTTAACTCTTACCACTCATCCAACCACCCGAGCCCACTGCAGGCCTGTTAAGATAAGAGCCTTCGGAGGTGAAGCCCAGGGAGGCCTCTTCTAGAAGCTCCCCTAAGGGATACGGAAGCCCTGACCTCCCTCTGTACACACCCTGGTCCCCGGTTCTATGCCCACAGGAGAGAAATTACACTCAGACACAACCAAACAAGACGCCTGGTGTTTGGCAGAAGGAAGCATGAAGAGGGAATGAAGGGAGCGGCTTTGAGGAGAACAAGACGTGGAGAAAAGAACTGGCCTGTTAACTAGCATATTCCTCTATTTCCTATGGCACATTTTTACAAAAGTGGCATTTGTGTGTTTGGAGCCAGTGCCCCTGTGGCGAGGGCCCAGACGAGAGCAAGATGGTAGTGCTGCAGAGGGTGGAGAACGGCGCAGTCAGTTGAGCGGACACAGTGAGGACACCTTTTCCCCGGGCCGTTCACGGGACCACCTCCCTTCTTGGCGAGAGTCCCTGGTGATCAGGCACCTGTGTCCCACCTTCATCCCTGCACTGGGCGCCCCAACTTTTTGCTGGCATTAACCTTAACTTTCTAGGGTCTGTGGTCTGCTTCACAGGGTTCTGGCCACAGGACAGGGGTAAGGAGAGACCGCACTTCCTATCAGAGAATGAAAATGCCCCATCAGTGACGAAAAATCAAGATCGAACACCCTGAATAGAAGCATCACCGGCACAACCGGTGATGACAGCAACGCTAACACTGGCCAGGCTGTTTTGTTGCCTGACACAAGTCACAGTCAAGAAAGTGAGTGATCTCTTCTCGCACATGTGCACACTGTCCGCATTTTGCAGGACTTCACTGAAGTGGGTGCAAATACGGCAAGTTACATGCATCACAGAGAGAGAGTGTCCTGGGCTCGCCTCTGGGGTCTCCAGACCAAGTCAGCAGCTCGTACAATAGTCACCACAGTAACCCCGGCCACTTATTAAGCATTTACTGCATTCAAAGGCTGAGCCTTTGAAAGAGGGACCAGGATGCGTACAGAGGGAGGTCAGGGCTTCCGTTTCTCTCTCTGGTTCTGTGCCGTCTTAAGTCCTCCTTCAGGCTTAGGTCAGAGGTAACTCTGAAGTACCTCTATAATTTCATCCTATTATTATTCCCTTCTTTTTCAAGTGAGGAAACTGAGGCCCAAGGAGGTAAAGCAACATCCCGAGGCCCTGCATGGAGAGCTCCAACCCACACCTGCCACGCCCGATCTCGAGGGACCCTCCTCCTAAACACTGTTTCCTACAGGAAGCAATGAGAGAGCTGAATTTGGAACCGGAGGCTGGCTTCTAGCCCCCGATCGTTTGGCTCTGCGCAGTGTGCTCTGTGCGCCCGAGCCTCAGTTTCCTGGGGGGTAAAATGAGACTAGTCCTCTCCTGCCCAGTCTGGGTCACAGAGTGATCACAGCAACTGCATGAAAGAGAGGGGCCCCAACAGCAGGCACCAGGTCTGTCTTGCACCCTGGCACTCTGTGCTTGACAAACGTTTACTGCAGTAATAGTGCATCCGAAGTGTTGAGTAAGCTGCTACATCATACGGAGAGGCATGGGGTCTGCATGTGCCGGCCACCTCTGGGAGGGCCTGCTCCACTGCCCTTGTCGCCCTGGTGGCCCGTGCGTCCGTTTCTAAGGTGTGTAGACCTCGCCTCCCAACATCACAGAGGAGCACCTCCCTCCAGTTTACACACTGCGACAGCCGGGTACACCGACCGGCCACGTGGCTGAGGCTTGTGATGCAAGCTCCAGTCTATACTCCTCAGCTTGTCACAGCCACCCAGCATCCCTGGGGTCCAGCATCACTGGGCTTAGTAACAACGTGCCATTATTTCTCCTTGGCCAGCATTCACTCCAGAACAGAAAGCCATGAACACACCTCCCATCACACACCAATGCCCTGGCGACAAGGTGCCAACGCCAACCAAGGGGATGAGCAAACCCCGCAGAGCTGAGCCGAGCCCAGCCCCAGCCGAGCGCAAGAGCCATGCAGAGTCTGAGCTCCTGCATCCGGGTTTACAGCCCAGCTCGGCCATGTAAGCTCCCAGCCCGCTGTCCCTGCACACCCCACGGGCAGATGCCCTGGGAACCAGGCATCCCTCCGAGGTCTGCTCAGCCCCTTCCCTCCACAGTGACCTGGGTCCATGGGGTCTGGGGATTCATGGGGACCACTCTCCCCCCTCCACCATCTCCATCAGCCCAGAAGAGGGAAGTAGCTGAGACACACACATGTCCCACATCTGCCAATCAGTATGCAGGTGTCGCATCCCAGGCCCCATGAATTCTGCCCCTGAAACAAGGCAGCCTGGGTGGGGGGGATGGTGACATCAGGTGCACACCCGGGCCTCCTAAAACCTGGAGGGGGCCCAGGAAGGCCCTGCAGGGAGAGAATATGTCATCATAACGCAGTGTAGGGACAGAGGAGAGGGAAGTGTCTGCCCCATCCGTTTGGCTGTGTCCTGCCTGTGGCCAACGCCACATGGCCCATCAGCCTCTGCTGAGCAGGACCATGCCATTGTCCATGTGTCTCAAGATGGCTGTAGAGACAGGGTGCACCAGGCCTCCTGTCCGGGGTGGGGAGAGGGTTTGCACCAACCACACCCAAAAGGTGAAGGCCCAGGAGTCTTACATGACAGCACTTTTGCTTTGAGATGTAAGAATTTGCCCCCTGTGGCTCTGAGCTGGGCTCTGAAAATTCAGCAATGAATAGGGTACCATGGCTGCTCTCAAAGGTCATGGCCTTGGGGTTCCTTGGAGGTGGGGGGCTCAGTCCATCAAGCTTCCAACTCTTGAACTCGGCTCAGGTCATGATCTCATGGTTCGGGGGTTTGAGACCCACATCAGGCTCTGTGCTGACAGCTCAGAGCCTGCTTGGGATTCTCTCTCTCCTTCTCTCTCTGACCACCCTTCCCCCCAACTCACACTGTCTCTGTCTCTCTCAAAGTAAATTTCTTTTAAAAAAGGTCACAGTCTCGTGGAAAAAATCATGGATGTGGCCAAATGGTAGTAGGGTGTGTAGTTAAAGAAAAAGCAGGTACCCCACCGCCCGCCCAGGTTTTGAAAGGTCACTTTAAGCCAATTTGCTTTTACCTATGTTAGCACCTGTTCTTGCTAACTGAAAGGGATCCAAAGCGGATTTCCGCTTTTACGAGAGAAGGTGAAAAGAGAAAATAGCCTTCAGCATCTCTTACAAGGGAAGCGCCTGGCCTCGCCCCCACCATGTGACCCCACGCGGCCTCCCCACATCCGGCATCTCCGAGCGTCAGCTATGCACACCCATCAGTAAGATGTGTCCTACGGTATCAGAAAAGTGAGAGGCTATTTTTGGGTCTGGAAATGCTAAAAATATTTCCCATATAAATCAACGGTAACTGCTTCTCCTCCCTGCCACTTTCTCTATGGAAGGGTTCATGCTTTCAGTTACTTTCAGATACTGCGGGGAGCCTGCAGCTATGTTTATATAATTAAATACAAAATAAGCTAAGCTCCTTTAATATTCACACAAGCAATGGTTTTCACACCTTCACCTGGTCCGCTCCTCAGCAGTTGGTCATAGAGCTCTCGGGGGATGGGGCACCAGGTGACAGTGGGGACTCCATCCCAGGGCTCTCCTCCCTCAGCACAACGTGACCTACAACAGACCAGCCAGGGAAGTGGAAATACATAGCAGATCTAGTTTTTAATTAAATTAACCATCCAGAAAATGAGCAAGAGGCTTCCATTTTTTTTTCTAAGAAGGAAACATGAATTAAGTAATAACGCAAGACAGTGAACAAGAGAAGGCAATCGTGGCCTGAGCTCAGTCCATTACATCACAGGGGAAATGAGGCAGCCAAAACGTTTCCCAAATGATCGAGCCTATCAGAAAGGCACCTTTACATTCAGCGTTGGTAACAAGTAACCTAATCCCAGGAATAAACGGTGGCTCCAATACCAGCTGATGGCAGCAACAGAAACACTGCATTTAACAAGACCTTTAAAAATACTGTTTACATCATCTTCACCTGTCTTTTCTGAATTTTTATGCATGCTTTATAAGAAGCACAATATGTTGGTACTGTAATGCGTGTATAAAATTACAAATAAATGGGTATACATCTGCTGGGTGCCCACACTCATAACGGTGGGCCATCAGAAGGTTCTGGAAGCCACCACTCTGAGCCACAATGCCCAGAAAGTATTGGAAGAAGAGTAATTTCCCATAGATGATAGTGGGGTTTCTTTTAAAATCAATCTGTGTCAGTTTCATATGCGTGGTGGTTAAAATAGAGAGCAAATAATGTAGCAGGAATGCTTTGTGTTCAAATGTTGGAGAGAGAGGGGGTAGATGGAGGGAGGTGGGTGGGGGATGGGCATTGAGGAGGGCACTTGTTGGGACCATCACCGGGTTTTGTATGGGTTCTACTTCCGAAGCCAAGTCTACACTGTATGTTAACTAACTAGAATTTAAATAAAAATTTGAAACAATAAATAAATAAAAACTTGATGATTAAAAAAATAACAAGGATGACAAACGAGGGGCTCTTGCTGTCACGGCTCCGCCACCTGGACTCAGGGCCCTGACTTTAGGCCGCCTGAGGATCCGCACGACCTTGGGCCGGCTTTGTGTTTCATCTTCCAGGAAGGGGGGATGGTTTGTGTGACAACAAGCTGGGAATCTAAGTGATACCTGAAGAAATGACCAAATCCCCTGAAACAGTGAGGAACAGACCAAGAAAAAAACGGTCACTCAGGCAGGCTCCGTCTGCCAGCAGAAATGTGCGGGGTTTGGTGCCCCCTGCTGTCCCCTTCCTGCTGGTGTCTGTATCCTGGGTCCTACGTTCCCCGTGTCCCTGTGTCCTGTGTCTCTCTCCTGTGTCCTGTGTCCTACATTCCCCATGTCCTGTTTTCTGTGTCCCAGGTCCTGTGTCTGTGTCCTGTGTCCTACGTTCCCCATGTCCCATGTCCCTATGTTCCCTGTAACCCCAATGACCCATGTTTCCTGTCCCAGGCCCTGTGTCCCTGTGTGAGTCTCAGAGACCAAAGGACACAGGCCAGGGGTGGCCAAGGCAGGTCTCAATTCCTGGTCCACCAGACCCCAAACTCCATGCCCACATCCTTCTGTGCCTTGGTTCTATTGTGCGCAGTGGGGATGCGGCCACATGTGGCACGCAGCCATGACAGTGTCACCTCAAGGGCTAGAGGAGAGGAAGGGCTAGGTTGGGGGGGCACCCAAATGCTTAACTTCCTTTATTTTAAAAAGTTTTGGGGTGCCTGGGGGCTCAGTAAGTTAAACATCTGACTTCAGCTCAGGTCATGCGCTCACGGCTTGTAGGTTCGAGCCCTGTGTCAGGCTCTGTGCTGACAGCTCGGAGCCTGGAGCCTGCTTCTGATTCTGTGTCTCTCTCTCTGTCCCTCCCCTGCTTGCACTCTATCTCAAAAATAAACATTAAAAAAATTTTTTTCAGTTAAAAATGTTTCCTAAATAATATTTTCATTTTATTATTTTTTATGTTTATTTGTTTGAGAAAGAGTGAGACTGAGTGCAAGCAGGGGAGGGGCAGAGAGAGAGACACAGAATCAGAAACAGGCTCCAGGCTCCGAGCTGTCAGCACAGAGCCCGTCACAGGGCTGGAACCCCCGAGTCGTGAGCTCATGATCTGAGCTGAAGTCGGACGCTTCACTGACGGAGCCACCCAGGCGCCCTGCTAAACAATATTTTTGAAGAAGAAGGAAAAGACACTGAAGGAAGAAAGCATCCTCGATGACCTGAACAGGAAATCCTGAAAGTGGGTCCAGCCACTTGGCAATCCCGCGCGGCTGTGGAAACACTGATTTCTCCTCACGGAGAAAATCCAGGTTATTTATACACGCTGTCAGCAGGGGGTTTCTGAGCACATCACAAACTGGAGTTAATGGCACCTCCAGTCACCCAAAAGGTGGAGGGGCACTCTGTACCTTGTCAAATGGAGTCTGGGCAAAGCAAAGTGTCTAGTCTACCCCACAGCCTGGGTGGGGGCAGGGCAGGGGACCCGAAGTCTAGAAACTGGACAAACACCCCACCCGACTGCAGCTGTGACACGTCCCACCGCTGCCCCTGTGCCCTGTGGGGCCAGCTCGAGCAGAGGAAGGCCTCCTTCCTCACATGAAGCCCCGTCTGAAAATATCCTTCCACATATAAATAGAGATCTTTTTCAGGGACAACCCAAACCACATCCTCTGGCTTTTATTTTACATACTCTGCCAGGCTTTTTCCAGCCCTGGGCCTCAGTCCTCCATCCCCTCTTGGCAGACAGGCCCAGGAGGAGCAGGGACGGGGGCTCCAGAACCCCCTTTGGAGCCACAGCAAACCCACCTCCTCATGGCAACACTTACCTGCCCACCCGACTCCCAGGCTCCTGGGGCCAGGGCTCCCGAGAACACCAGCAGGGTGTCTGGTCCTCCTGGCTCCTTGCCTCAACTCCTGGCCCCCTGACTGGCCTCAGGGCTCCGGAAGGCCACCTGCAATGACTCTAGAACCCATATCTGAGCCCACAGAAATCTAGGTCCCCCCACATACTGTAGACGGTCCTGCACTGGCGCAGGCAGCAGCCTGGCCCCTCTTTCCAGAAGCAGGGCAGATGCAGGGGCAGGCCCCAAGGGACCACCGCAGACCACCCCAGACCAGTCCAGGGAGGGGGTCCTGGGGAGCGGGACAAGCAGGGGAAGAAGCGTGGCAGCAGAGCGGGGGCCTGGGCTTCGGGAACAGAACTCGAGCCACAAGGCACCAGGCCCCTCCACATCTTCCACAGACCCACCAAGGCAGAGAGCCTTCTGGACCACAGCCCCTTCCCTGGGGTAGACGTGGGAGACACCTGCACGGCCCACTGAAGCCCTGAAGATGCTGCTCTTGGGGGCCAGACACAGGCACCACAGTGAACCCACTGCTGAGACTGCAGGGCCAGGAGCCCCTCCCCAAAGCTCAGGGCTTCCAGTTGGTCCTGTGGCCGAAAGAGAGCCGTGGAGGACCTCCGCCAAGGGGTGCCGAGGGGGACCTCCGCTGGGGGTGATGAGGGGGACTGCTGCTGCGGGTGACCTGACCGCCGCTCTGGCTGCTGTCAGGGACAGGGTCACAGTGTCACAGCCAATGACCGGCAGGGTCCTACAGTGACCTGTAGTGACCAGAAAGGACCCTGTCTCAGGAATCAGGACAGACACACACAGAGCCACAGAGCGCCGGCCACATTCTGACCCTGATGCTGAAGACCACATCTCAGGAACCAGGACAGACACACGAAGCATGAGATCCAACTTGCGAGCACCTCCGTCTTTGCTGGGAGAGCCAACTCCTTCCAGTGCCAGCAGCATCAGCAGCCCCCATGTCCAAGCTGCACCCTCCCACAAGTCTGCAGAGGCCCACGTCTGGCTTTAATGACCACCATCTAGAAGAAACATATCCAGAGACCTGGAAAGGAAGGAGAAGCGTGTGTTTAGAGGAAAGGGGGGGAGAGTGTGCTTTGTCTCAAACCGTCTAGCTTCCTTTTTATAAAACTCGCCACTGCCGACGTGCGTCAGGCCGGGGCCCTCACAGTGCTCACATGTGACAGAACACGAGGGCTGATGATGGAAACACCTCTCATTTGCCACTCTGGGGGGCAGATGGCCCTCCTCGCACGCAGGGAAATGGACTTTCCTTCCAGAGAGAAGCCTACAACACAATGCAGTTTGTCCAGAAATGCCTAACTCCAGGCCCACAGGCATCCAGCATGTATGTGACACAGAGAAAGTGTTCCCAGCAGGGACCCGCTGTGGGCCCTCTTCCTCTCATCGTGGGGCCTGCACAGAGCAAGTGTTTTCCAAGGATGAGCTCACACAGCCTGTTTAAAGACTTGCCTCAGTTCAAGGTGGAAACACCAATGGCGTCTCTCACACTGGGAAGCTTGTGAGTGTCTGCACCTCTGCCAAAAATCCGACAGAGAAGCAAGACGGCAGGTACCTATTTCTTACAGACAGCCTCGAGGAAAGAGCAGGGATGGAGGTGAGCTTTCTCTACTGTAGTATGCTGTGGTATGCTGAAGTTCTACGCTATACTGTCGCATGCTGTGCTATACTGGGGTATGTTGTAGTATACTGTGGTGTGCTATGCTAAACTGTGGTGTGCTATGCTATGCTGTAGTACGCTGTGGTATACTCTGGTGTGCTGTGCTGTACTGTCGCATGCTGTGCCATCCTGAGGTATACTATGCTATACTGTGGTATGCTGTGGTATGCTATGGTACACTCTGGTGTGCTGTGCCATACTCTGGTGTGCTGGTCTCTATGGTGGTATACTACGCTATACTGTCAAATGCTGTGCTACACCGAGATATATTATGCTATACTGTGGTGTGCTGTGGTTACTGAGGTATACTATGCTATACTTAGGTATGCTGTGATATACCGTAGTATACTCTGGTGTGCTGTGCTGTACTGTGCCATCCTATGGTATATCGTGGTATACTGTGTGCTGTGCTATATTGTAGTATACTGTGGTACGCTCTGCTATGCTGCAGTATACTATGATATGCTATGCTGAGGTGTGCCCCGGTATCCTGTGCTGTGTGATGGCACACTATAGTGGACTGTGGTACATGCAGTGTAGTATGGTGTGCTGGGGTAGCTTGTACACTGCAGTGTGCTGTAGTGTGCTGTGGTACACTGTGATACACTTGCTACTGTACTGCAGCATACTGTGGTATAGTGTGCGATACTGTGCTATACTCAGAGCCTTTTGGTTTAACGATGGGCCCTAGTTGACAAATTTGGCTGTAGCATTCAACATTATGGGGATATATACATCAGAGAAAGCTTTTAAATATGTATGCATATTCAGCAAACCCTGATAAAGAATTTATTACATGTTAGGCAATATTTTAATCACTTTTAAGGTATTTATTTAGTTTGGGGCACTGGGTGGTTCAGTAGGTTAGGCGTCCGACTTCAGCTCAGGTCATGATCTCATGGTTCATGGGTTAGAGCCCCACGTCGGGTTCTGTGCTGACAGCTCAGAGCCTGGAGCCTGCTTCAGATTCTGTGTTTCCCTCTCTCTCTGTGCTTCCCCCACTTGTATTCTGTCTCTCTTAAAATAATTAAAATAAAATAAAATAAAGAGATTCATTTAGTTTAATGCTCCTATAAACCCAGAAGGCAGTAACTAGTGTTATCCTTGTTTACAGATAAGAAAAACAGAGGCACAGAAAGGGTACTTAACCTGCCCAGGGTCACAGTGCTGTTAAGTGACAGAGTTAATATTTGAACCCTCATTCTGTGACGATGCTAACACCTGGCCTTTTTTCTGGGTGGCTATAATTCTCCTCCTGACTTATTCTCTCATGTTTTAAGAATTGGCGAATTCCCTGTTTTGTGAACACAAGCAGTATGTCACGTAGGTCCTGAGGATTAAAATGTGATCTTCTCCCTAGTCCCATGCCGGCAGGAACCTATTGCCACACGCATGTAACATTCCAGCATAGAAAGGGTCTAATGGAAAAACAACCAATTCCGCATCCCACAGGCAGCTGCTAGAGACCCAGGGGCTTGTGGGCTGCCCTGGGGATATCCCATTTCCCTGCAAAGGGAAGGCCTTGGAAGTAGGGGTAAGGCAGGCTGTCATCACAGCCCCGCTCCCACGGCTGAGCCCATTAGGAGCACAGACTGACACTGGGCCTGGGAGCGAGCAACAGAGTCCTGGCTGCCGCCGGCCCTTTGTTGGGGGGCCGGGAGGAGGGTGTCACAGGGAGAGCCGAGCCCAAAGGGGAAGGCACAGAGATGGTGAAGATGGAACATGCCAGCCTCAGGGCCTAACACGCCACTGTCCTCTGGCAAGGGGCAGCGGCCACGTGTGTGGGCACATGGCTGGGCCGAGTCACCATAGCGCCACTTTGCCACTGGGTTTTATGTGACGGCCTCCGTCACAAAGGAATTTCATTCCCCACACACCCACTAGCCCCTTTTGGTTCCCAAAAGATCACTATAGGTCAAAACTCCATGATCCAAGATTCCTTAAAGTCAGAAAACTTGGGCACCAAAATCTTTCTGACCCGGGGCACGGGAGAAAGAGTGTGCTTTCAAAATGGCAAACACAACCAAGACTGCAAGCCCATCTACCGATTCAGGAGAAATAACCAAACTTCTAGTGCAACAGGGAGCCAAGTACTACTTTCAGTTAAAGCTCTGGGCCCAGTCAACATGCTCTGCTCCTCCAGATTTCTTTTTAATCTTTTATTCATTTGAGCGAGAGAGAGAGAGAGAGAGGGACAGAGCACGAGCAAGGGAGGGGCAAAGAGAATCTGAAGCAGGCTCCAGGCTCTGAGCTATCAGCACAGAGCTTGACATGGGGCTCGAACCCATGAGCTGTGAGATCATGACCGGAGCCGAAGTCAGACATCGAGCCAACTGAATCACCCCCCAGTGCCCGTGCACCTCCAGATTTTTTATAATCAATTGACAGTTTGCCAGTTTTGTTGAACACCAGAAGTCTGTGTGGTATCGACACAATTGGGAAAGAAGATTACGGCTGAGAATCTGTTCTGCCGAGACGGTGCCAAACGGCACCACAAGGCCTTAGCATCAGGCTGGCAGCCGCAACACCTCAGTCATGCTGCCAAGTCCCTCTGGGCCCTCGTTTTCTCATTAGTAAACCGGGGTACTCACACCTGCCGCAGGAATCTGATGTCCTTGCAGCTGTGAGATGCTGTGTGAAGCTGCTTCTCCTCGCTGTGAAAACAGACCCACACCCTGCCATCCTCGCCAAGTGGGCTTCTTTTGCAAATCTGGCGACAAGTTAACCAGAGTGGAGGGGGCGGATCAAGGTGTTTATGGGTCACCTCACAGGCAAATGCCACCAATGGTGATCTGATGAGGGAACAGAAGACACGACCAGCTTTTAAGGAGCTCACCACTGAGACGGGGGAGCGAACGCCCCTGTCACACACCGAGCAGTGCAGAAGTCGTCCCAAACCTCCACCGAGCACGGACGGCCAGCCAGGCACACTGGCCACCTCAGGGCGGGGCTCATCCAGGGCCCTCGAGGCCCACAGACGCACCTGTTCCCAGGTTTGGGTCTGGACTCCTGCCATCCGGATCTACAAACACGGCATTGTGGGGGTGGTGACAGTCTTGTCTCCAGAGAAACCGGGCAGAGACTGAGGGGTAGTCGGCCTGTGGCACAGCCTTCTTGGGAGAGTTGAGTCCAAAGGAGAAATGTGATCTGGAACGGCGGGCACCAGGGTTGGCTGACCTGTGGCCATGGAGGGCTTTGACCCCAGATCTAAGTCTAGAGGGCACCGTTCAACCCCACCTATTTATTTGGCAGGACCAGTAGGATCTCCAATCTTGACATGAAGACAGCCTGAAGGACAATAAGTAATTGGAGTGTAAGTTTGGTGCACTCACAACCAGCCGGGCCGGGCTTTGTGACACCCACTCCTCATGCCCACCTACCCCCAGTGAGGGCCACTGTGTGTGTCCCCTCACTGGGCCCCTATGTCCATTCTGGATCCATGTGTCCCCGCTGGGCCCCTGTATGCGTGTGTGTGTCCACTGGGCCCGTGTGTGTGTCCTTGCCGGGCCCATGTGTGTCCCTGCCGGGCCCGTGTGTGTGTATGTGTGTGTGTTTGTGTGTGTGTGTGTGTGTGTGTGTCCCCATCGGCCCATGAGTGCCCCCTCTAGGTCTGTGTGTCCCAGCTGGGCCGGGCCTGTGTCCACCGGAGCTGGAGCTCCCCTGTGGCCTCTGCCAGAGGGCTGGGCCCTCGCTCCTATCTCCTCGGCCACAGCTGTGCTGTCAACAGGGAGAGTCATGCAGCTCCCTCACGAATCCCAGGCTCTGTGCACAGCCGGCAGGGTGTGTGAGGACTAGATTAGGCGGGTGGGCCTGCCCCTGTGCTTCGGCCTGTAAAGCTCAGTCCTGAGACTGTCCAGGCCGAGGGCAGGGACACAGCGACCCAGGGCAGGCAGAAAGAAGCAGGCAAGGAAAAGATCGAGAGGGACTGAGGGCCAGAGGACCAGCACAGGAAAGATGCAAGATGAGCTTTCCAGCAAGCATGGGGCACGTGTCTCAGACCCTGTGTAACACGTGTTCACTTGTTCAGAGTTACACCGCCGACAGACTTGGGTCCACGTCGGCTAAAAGGTGTTCTGGCATCTCATACAAAATAAAGGCCATTCTCTTTCACATCCTCCTCCCCAGGTGCTGGCCCCACGCTTGCGAGTGGCCAGGTACCCCTGGCCCACCCAAGCCTCCTGCCCCTTCCCCTGTCAGCCCATCTCTGTTCCTCGCCACTCACATGGTTCTCAAATCCACGGCTTCCTTTCTGTGGTCAGAGGAGACAAAGCTTTCCTTTCTGTTCACCAGAGTTCAAATGTCTTCTGAAAACATCCAGAAAAGACTATTAGAGGGGAACAGTCTCTCCAACGGATTGCTCAAGTAGAGCTCAGCAGGGATTGCAGGCAGGGGGCTGGGGGTGCCCAGCAATGGGGTCTCAGGTCACCTGGCCCCCTCCCCCCCTCTTCCTGCTGGAACTGCACCCCCCCACCAGGACTAGACCAGGAGAGAGGATCTGCCCTCAGCCCTCCCAAAGCCAGGAGTCTCAGAAAGCAGGGATGAGGGTTTGGGCTGTGAGCCTCCAATGGGCAGCTGTTTCCAGGGGCTAAAGGAGGCCCCTCCCCGCTTGCTCCATGAGGTCTACGCAGACCCTCTGCAAGTAACAACTCTGCTGACCCGCTACCTTCTCATAGGTAATTTCTGCCCCCTCGTCCTGGCAGGGGTCTCTCCTTTGTGGGGCTATGGCTTCAACCCCTCAGTTTCTGAGGACCCTGAGAGACAAGGGGACACACTCAGCCGCGCCTGGACCCTGCCTGCACGCAGCATCCTGGAGGAAACCCTTGGCCTGTAAGCCACCCTGCACAAGGCCCTGAGGGTCCTGCACTCACCTGCTGCCCTGCCTTCCTCGACACCATCCGTGCAGTTTTCAGGGAGCATCAGGCTCCCCTGCCCCCCACCCTCCCCTCTCCGACCACTCACTCTGCCAGGACTCAGTGTCCAGGGAAGTATCTCTCTGCACAAAGATCTCTGTATGAAACGCGAGTGTGTGGAACATGATCTGTGGGGCAGGAGAGCCTGGGTTCTGGTCCACACCACTGCCTGCTGGCCACACGGCCAGACGAAGGTGGTGAAGTCAGATTTTGTGGGGAGAGACCTTAACAAAGAGCTCTGCATGCAGAAAGCTCTCAGTAATGATATTATTAGTACTGGTGACCACTTATTCAACACTCAAGCCTCTACACTGAGCACAGTAAGAATCCCTCTATCTCGGGGCAGCTAGGTGGCTCCTTCGGTTAAGCCTCTGGCTTCAGCTCAGGTTATGATCTCACAGTTCATGGGATTGTGCCTTGCGTCGGGTTCTGTGCTGACAGCTCAGAGCCTGGAGCCTGTTTCGGTTTCTGTGTGTCCCTCTCTCTCTGCCCCTCCCTTGCTCTCACTGTCTCTCAAAAATAAATAAACATTTTAAAAAATCCCTCTCCTTCAAGGTTCTTTCTGTTGAATTAAGGACTTAGAAATAAACAATTGGATATAATGTTATAAAATAGAAAAAAATATATATATATAATCCTATTAATATTTTGTCTTTGGCCAGAGTTCCTAACACGGAGCTCCTAAATTTTCCTCAGAACTTCCTGGGTGATAGTGTCTTTTGTTCTAATGAGGTGACTCTTGGGAGGTTGGGGGGGGCATCAGAAAGTCTAAGTCACTTTTAGAAGCTTGGAACTTTCACCCCTCCCTCACTTGTGCTCGCTCGCTCGCTCTCTCTCTCTCTCTCATATATAAATAAATAAACGTTTTAAAAAATAAACATTTAAAAAAAAAGAAAACCTTGCGACTTTCAGCCTCACCCCTGTTCCCTGAGGAGGGGCAAGGAGTTGGAAAATGAATTAACAGTCAATCCTTCCTACAGAATGAAGCCTCCGTGAAAATCCCTGGGGCCCCTGGGGGGCGCAGTCGGTTAAGCATCTAACTCCAGATTTCGGCTCAGGTCATAATCTCACACTTTGTGGGTTCGAGCCATGTGTTGGGCTCTGTGCTTACAGCGCAGATCCTACTTGGTTGTGATTCTCTCTCTCCCTCTCTCTCTTTCCCACCCCTCCCCAAATAAATAAACAAACATTTGAAAAAAAACCCAAAACCCCTAAAGTTCAGGGTTCTGAGAGGCTCCAGGCTGGTGACACATCTGCGTGCCAGGAGGGTGGCATGCTCCGGCTCCACAAGACCCTTCTGGACCTCACCCTATGTGCCTCTTCAACTGTATCCTTTATTATATTCTTTATAATAAAAGCTGGTAGGTGTAAGTGTTTCCCTAATTCTGTGAAACATTTTAGCAAATTATCAAACCAAAGAAGGAATCGTGGGAACCCTAATTTACAGCCAGTCAGTCAGAAATAAAATGACAGGCTGGGATTGCAGCTGGACTCCAATGTGGGACCGTCTTATGGGACTGAGCCCTAACCCATGGGATCTGACACCACCCCCAGGTGGGTGGCATTGGAACGGAATTGTGGGGCACCCAGCTGGCATCAGAGAATTGACAGCAATGGTATGGGGCAGAACCTCACTGGCTGTCAGAGGTGCTGAGGGCGAGGCTCCAGGAAACCGTGCATTTTCTCAAGACAAATGCAGAATTCATAAACCAGCCACACATGGGAGAGCCTGGTGTGCCCCTGGGGGTGGGGGAGGGGTGGCACTAATTACGCCCGGAGAGCAGAAGGATGTGGCACCCGCACAAGGCTGTGATGCTGGAGCAGGACTGCGGTCAGCGGAATGAGCAGTGAGTCCAGGAAGCAGTGGGAGGTGGGCGTGAAGATGTGAAGGTGAGAGCAGCCTGTGTGGGGTGAACAAATGCTGGGTGCTTCCTTGGGTTTGAGCCCTCCCTCCTCCCTCCCACCCCCGCCAGCCCCAGTGTCCACTTAGATGCCCACTCAGTTCCCAGAAAACCTCTGTAGCTGGTAATCAGTCAGCATGTCCCACTGGCTGCAGGGATTGGTAGAGCGTAAACATGGATGTAAATAAACCGAGTCAGAATGAAGGTGGCTTCAGAAGGCTGCGCCAAATGCATTTTCCCATTCTTTAGAGACAAGAACAAAGAAGCACAAAGCCCCAACAGTTGCCGGCAACCATCCCAGGACCATGAAAATCAGACAGAAAGAGACAGAGAGAGTCCTTGGGGAAATTGCTGAGCTACTAGATCAAGCCTTGCCTGAAGCTCACACTACAATGGACTTTTCTTTTAAGGCCCAGGAGCAAATAAATCCCTGTCTTGTATAAGCCAGTTTGAGCTAAGCTTTCCAGTTCCTTTATGTTCATGTATTGCAGAACTGCGGGTGCAGAGAGGGATGTAAAAGACATTGAAACTAGAAAGGTAGTTGAGGATTAAGCCCCGGGAGGCTTTTCTTGTTCCACGCTAGGGTGCCAGACATCATGTAGGCAGCTGGGGACTCGGTGAAAATTGTTGAGGAAGGAGGTGGCATAATGGAATCTGTTTTTCGGAAATTAGCTCTCATGGCGGGTTGAGTGACAGACTGGAGGGAAGGGAGATTAGAAGCAAAAAAAAAAAAAAAAATGTGATTAGTAACGGGTCTGGGAAAGGACACTTTATCAAATATCCCCAGATGTCGATGTCATGGGGAGAGTGGGCGTTGGTGAGCAGGCAGGTACTCCTGCCCAACCTCTCCTTTTATCAGCGCTGAAAGCCTTTCCTTCACCCCTAAGAGCAAACAGCCCACAGCTAAGTGGCTCCAAATCCCAGTATTGCAATAAATACGAAGGCTATCCAGTTGTCTTAGAAGTTTCAAACAGATAGAAGCTTTTTATCTGGAAATCTAAAACAAAGTAATTTTACTTTACTTGTTTTTTTAACTAATAATACTTGCATTTTTTAAATGTTTATTTATTTTTGAGAAAGAGAGAGAGCAGGGGAGGGGCAGAGAGAGAGGGAGACACAGAATCTAAAGCAGGCTCTAGGGCCTGAGCTGTCAGCACAGAGCCCAACACAGGGCTCAAACCTACAAACCATAAGATCGTGACCTGAGCCGAAGCCAAAAGCTTAACCAACTGAGCCCCCCCCAGGTGCCCTGAACTAACAATACTTTAAAGAGTGGAGAAAAGAGGCGCCTGGGGGTGAGTTTGAGCCCCACGTTGGGCTCTGTGCTGACAGCACAGAGCCTGCTTCACATTCTCTCTCCCTCTCTCTCTGCCCCTCCCTCCGCTTGCTTTCTCTCTCTCAAAACAAATAAACATTTTTAAAAAAAGATTTTTAAAAAGAATGGGGACGAGAATATACCCCAAAACAAGAAGCTATAACAAGGTGTCCCCACTCCCAAAAGTTTGTGAATCGCTGATCTAAATCATGATGCTCCCAGCTGCCTGGGGGGAGCACCTGTCACTACTCGAGCAGGGGTGAGCTCGAACCTCCTGGCCTCGGGGGATGGCGTGAGGCATCCAGGGCGCACGTGGCTCCGCCCCCACGTCCACAAGGAGTATGAACATCTGCGTCTTCTCTCCCTGCATCCACAGAGAGCCTGGCTGGCCCTTTCCGTCACGGCCCGGGGCGCCACAGCCCACCCCTCGCCCACCTCGCAGCCTCCTCCTGGGCGTGCAGCTCCCAGACCTGGCCGAGTCCACTCAGCCTCCAGAATTTCCCACAGGCAGACCGCCACCTGCGTTGCAAACCCGCTGCTTCATCCACATGATTCCCATCACTTTGCTGGCTTTGTTTGTGGAAACTCCTATACAGCTTTTGAGCGTCACAAGACCCAGGAGCGAGGCTCACGACAACCCCCTGCCAGTCTGGTCCCTCTGCATCGACGGGGATGGGGGAGCTGCTATCTGATGACTGCCCTTTTTGTTGTAGAAACAGAAGCCTGAAAACACCCAGTGGTTTCCAGTCCAGAGTTTCCCACAAGGTTTGACGGCTCTGCCTGCTGGCTTCCTGTTAGCAGAACAAAGTTTCAGGCTGAGTCATGGCAGTGATTCACCAGTGTTGCCAACGAGGCCCCTGCCGCCTCCACCAGACACCACGGGCACAGGCCCCACCAGGCCTGCTGTGGCCCCAGCTTGGCCAGGTCCCAGAAGCGAGGCAGCCCAACACCCTGTTCCTGATTCTCCCCCCTGGGAGGCACATGACTGGCAGCAGCAGGAACAGGCTGGCCTTGGGATCCGGGGACACGATGGGGCCTAAATCAGGGCTGTTCCAGGGACACCCAGGAAGGCGCCCCTGCTCCCAAACAGGTCCCCGCCCTGCCCTCCGCAGGGCTGAAGAATCCTCCCTATGAGTTTTCTCCAACTTCCTTTACAGCACAAATACAGCTTAAACGGGCCATCACACCCGAGGATGACGAACGTGATGACCTCACTGGAGAAATGACCCAGGACACCACCAGTCCGGGAGCGGCAGGCAGGAGAGAGATGCAAGCGTCCAGTGCATCCCGGTTTGGCCCAGGACCAGGCCTGCCTGCGGAGCTCACACTGGGGAAGGCCCTCACCATCTGCCAGGACGCAGTCCAGGGGTTTCTCCCAATTCCGAGACCATCCTGAGGGGTCTCCACACACAGCATGCCCCACAGGTTCTGCAGGGACAGATGTGGGGACAAAATACAGGGGCTCCAGGCCACGCCCAGACCGGGACACCAAAGCTCACAGGTGGGCCTGTCACATGCATGGTCGCATGCACATCAGCCTGGGAAATGCAGCCCCTCCTGATGGCAGAGACAAGAGGGACGGGTCCCCATGCATACATTGGACCCAGGTTTTCTGATCCAGGTACCAGGAACAGCCACGGCATTGCTGATTAATCCCTAGATTTAGCAAAACTCCAGACGTGGCCACATAACATGAAAGAAAAGTCCACAGACAGCAGTGGCAGGTTACACAGCCACCAGTGGTCCCTGACTCTGTATCCAGGCAGCACACGGAAGGCCTTCCGGCAGCCCCTGCAGTGGGCCCTGAATCAGAGGAAGCAAAAGCAGAAACTCCGAGGTACTGAGGTACTGCCTCGGACTGGCTGTGTCACAGGACCCCAGAGGCCTTGGGGACCCTTCCAGTCCCCGGGTTATGCTCCAGGAAACAGCAGCTTGGCCCCCGCTCAGTGGGTACGTCTCCCACCCCCGGGGAACTCACAGACATCTTAAATTTGACTAACTTTGAACTACAATTCCCCTTCTCCTCCACTCCCTCCAACCTCCAAACTCACTGGTCCCCCTTCATCTCCTTTATCTCTGATCCTCCTGCCCCAGGGCCTTGGCACCTGCCCACCCCCACCCTCCCCTCGCTCAGCTTATGGTTCCTGAGCCCTCTCCTCATGGTACTCAGCACCCCACCACTCCTGGGGGTTCGGGGCCCCCTCCCAGGGAGGACCCCTCAGCCACTGGCCATGCCACCTCTCCGCTGTGCCCACCTGGCCACATGGACCCAGCTTCTGATGCACACTTGCCTCTGCTGTGGCCGTGCATGCGCAGGGTGACCCCCTCATCAGTGTCTGCAGCCGGCAGACCCCCCATCTCTCCTGAAACCCCCAGCGGCCGGCACAACCTGGTGCCAATCTGATCAACCAATGAGCTCGGGTTTTGTCTCTGTTTTCACCGAGCTCCTTATTTATTGAGGTCTAACAGACACAGTGATTCAATATTTGTGTATACTGTCAAACAGTCACAAGAAAGTCTAGTTAACCACCACCACCATGCACGGTCACTGAAAACATTTCTTCTTGTGATGATTAGGAAGAAGCCCTAAGAGCTTGAGAGGATGGAGCTGCAGCAAAAGGAACCTCAACGTTGCCGCAGCAGGTGGTTACGGAGACCAGGGCTTATTCCAGAAGCCACCTCTCACCCGGCTTTGACCGCAGAGGGTCTGTGAGAAAGGTGGCTTTGAGCATAGGGCCCGGCAGGCAGACGGTGTGATAAACCGGTTCCTACCTTTGGTCTACTCTCCCTGCCTGCCTGCCCACTTCCAGAACGCAGGCCTGAGGAGGCCCCTTCCTGCCAGGCAAGAGGAGGTCACGGGGACACATGGGGACAGCTGGGCACCAGGGAGATGTGCGCACACCGTCCCTTCTCATCCCTGGGACTACACGGCATTTCAAGGGTTCAGTGATATGGGGGGGCACCTGGGTGGCTCCATCAGTTAAGTGGCCGACTTCAGCTCAGGTCATGATCTGGTGGTTCATAAGTTTGAGCCCCACGTTGGGCTCTATGCTGACAGCTCAGGGCCTGTAACCTGTTTCAGATTCTGTGTCTCCCTCTCTGTCTGATCCTCCCCCACTCACACTCTGTCCCTCTCTGTCTCTCAAAAATGAATAAACATTAAAAATAATTTTTAAGTGGGCTTGGTGATTTTTGAAATTCTGTATGAAAATGATTCGAGATTTAATTTTTCCAAGTCCTTGCGGTCCATTCCACCCAGAGGGTGTGAAATCATATTGTCACAGTTTTTGACACAACACGTGGGATGAGACCTATTCAGAGACAGGCCCTGGTGGTTCTAAGATGGAGAGTCTGGAAGACTTGGTTCCTGGTCCTGCAGTTACTTTGAAGAGACATGTGGGAGCAGATCAACGCGTTCAAGTCTGTGAAAACGCCGCGGTTGGTCGTACAGCTGACTTAATGAAGCGCTTGGCTCAAGGCAGAGTGGTGTGGATGGAGGCGTGGGGCCCGGGAGAAGGCTGGGGGGCAGGCGTGGGGTCTCAGGGCAGGAGGCAAGAGGGGCTGTCCGTCACTTCCCACTGCCGTGTCCCCAGGCACTCAGGGCAGCCAGGCAAGGGGAAGGACCCAAGTTATGTCTCATACTCAATTCAAACCTGTCATCCGAAGATGACAACATTTTTACTGTGACCGAAACATGTCACGCAGGACACACCTTCCAGCTCTCCGGGACACCAGGGGAGAAGCTCAAGGTTACTGGACTGTGTTCCTGGAAGAGACAGTGCACTGGCTTCGCAGCCCGCGTGCACGCGCCACCACACCTGGTCTGGCTTTGGTTCCACCTGTCTGTGCTTCTAGCCCTCTGAACAGCATGGCTGTGTTGCTGAAACCTGGGTGCAGTTCTTTTTTTGTAAACGGTCCCACATTTGAAAGGCACTCAGGGAGTTTCAAATATCGGAAGGATGGCTACGAAGAAGGCAAAATGCTTAGAGTCAGTGTCAGGAGGAAAGAGTCACAATCCACCTGTATGTGCACACTGTGGTTAAAGTTTCAAATCACATAGATGTACACTTGATAACCTTCTGGAGTAGAATTTATCGAAATTTGTAATAGTTACATTAGAGTAAAAAAATATGGGTGATTTCTTTTCTTTTTTAAATTTTTTAATGTTTATTTTAATTTTGGGACAGAGAAGCAGAGCATGAACAGGGAGGGGCAGAGAGAGACACACACACAGAATCCAAAGCAGACTCCAGGCTCTGAGCTGTCAGCACAGAGCCCAATGCGGGGCTCAAACTCATGAACTGCGAGATCATGACCTGAGCCGAAGCTGATGCTTAACTGACTGAGCCACCCAGCCACTCCCCTAAAAAACTTCTTTTAAGTTGAGACAAATCTGTATTTCAAAGGTTTTAAAAACATTAATATTTCCCATTACAATAAAATTTAAATTTAACAATTAGAATACCCCTAAAGTCGATCGAAATTAAGAGGTGAAGACAAAAAACAGCAGATTTCTCTGTCAGTGACTCCCCAGGCAGTTCATGTGCTCAGGATGGGCTCTTACCCACGTTAATGCCTGTTCTGTCCTGGGGCCCGTGAACCTCTGTCCCAACGAGGAAGTGTCGGTATATCGGCCAACAGCATACACGCCCCTTCCTTAAGCCCCTGGGGCAGACGGAAACTACCTCAGAGAGGCACCCCGGATTTACACACACACACCCCACAGCCCCACATGCACACCCCACACACATACTCACATCACACAGCCCAGAGGCACATGCACACCCCACACACCTCACATGCACACTCACACACCCACACCCTCACATGCACTCATGCCACACACACACCACACGCACACACTGCCCATGCACACTCACACACACTCACACCACACACACCACACAGACACTCACACCCTCACACTAAAACTCATACACACACACAACTCACATACATGCCCACACTCTCACACCACACATTCATGTGCACACATGCACTCACACACTCCACATACCACTCACACATGCACACTCACACTGTCACACATGCGCACAAATGTACTAACACATGCTCATACACACCACATCCCACACATGCACACCACACGTATATATTCACAGCCATACACTCACACACACTCCATGTCAAACCCTTCAGGTCTCAGGGAGGTTTGCTCAGCACAACTCTAAAGGCAAAAAAACAAAAAACAAAAAAAGACAAACCTCGTCATGCTCTGCAAATATAAAATTGCCGCATGTGGGGGGGAGCCTCTGGGGGACCCCGTTGGTTAAGCATCTGATTCTTGACTTCAGCTCAGGATATGACCTCATGGTTCAGAGTTCGAGCTCTGCATCAGACTCTGCTGGCAGCTCAGACCCTGCTTGGAATTCTCTCTCTCTCTCCCTCTCTCTGTCCCTGCCCCATTCGTGTGCTCACACTCTCTCATTCCAAAATACATAAACTTTTTAAGATAAATAAATAAATAGAAAGGAAAAATCTCTTCTTTCTCATCCTAAAACTCCCTTGTCCACTGATGAGAAACCCACACACGCCCTGGACAAGCGTCCTCGCTCTGCAGGGCATCACTGACTAAGCCCCCCTGAATTCATGAGACTGCTCCGCCGCCTCCATTCCAACACCGCTGGGCATTAACAGTAAAATAGCCAGAGTCAGTCCATCTTGCCGTCAACACAGGTGGTGTCTGCTTTTCCCTTCTACGCACCTAACGGCCTCTGCTGTACACTCAGATGTGAAATGGAAACTTCCGGAAATAACCTCAAAAAGAGACACAATAAACCTGGATCAAGTGCTCCTAACCAGCGACACTGTGGTGAGCAGACTCACAGACACTTGTCCGGGCCAGGCCACCAGGCTTGGTTGGGACTTCCAGGACCTTCCGGCACAGAAGCAGGTGACTTGGTGACGGTCAAAGATCAGCATGAGATTGGCAAAATAAAAATTAATTTCCTGGGATAGAGAGAGCGGACTGAATTGTGGCAAAGGTTCTATTTTGAGCAGGTATGAGGAAAAATGCTCCTTCCTCTCTTGTCTCTACCATCAGCTTAACTAACGTGCTTTCATAAACGGCAATGGAACATTCCATAAAATGAGAGAATAGGCCAACATCCCACCTTGGAATTCACCAGGAAGAAGACTTCTGATGAAAACATATAGCATATATTTTAAATAAGGAAATTAAAAGAGAAATCTGAAAATGCTGATTCTGCAGAATATATAAATGACCTTTACAAGGTACCCAAAACAGTGGTAACAATGGTTAAATATTATCCAAAATGCTTTTACAAATTTCCTCTGCTTTTCATGATTATATAACTATCTACTCAGGACCAATAAAAATCCACCATCTTTCCTGTAAAAGTGAACTGGATAAATCAAATCTCCAATAATAAGTGAGACACAAACCCCTTTTGATTAGATATGACAAGTTGCCACCAGGACCGAGACCATGCTTTACAGGTTGAAGGGAGATGTCTTCGGTGATATGTTGGTAAGCGCTGAATGACCACCTCTCCACAGAAAGGCTCTACCCAGTAGCCTTCGCCGACTTCTGTGTCATGAATGCCCCCCGTCAAACCAATTTCAACCTGCTATCCCCGGAAGTGGAGTGGAGAGTGGGCGCCCAGTCACGTGCCACCGCCACGTCTCCACCAGAGACAGGAGAGGTGCGGACGACCTCAAAGGTGTACATTGAGAAACAAAATGTCACACAAGAATTAGGAAGTATGGCTTTTGAGTATTTATCAAATATAATTTATTTAATTGTAAGTTATAAAGTTTAATTTCCAGTAATGGACTTGTTTCACGAGCAGCTTACAAAGATTTAACGATCCACGCCTGTGAGCCGGCAGGACGCTGCTTCCGTCTGCTGCTCCCAGGAAAGTGTCCTGGGGCCCACGCCGTGGCTTACGGCACATCAGCTGCACAGGGAATAGAGAGCTTCCCTGACTCTATAGCCAAGCCTCAGAGGACCACACTGAAGGGTCCTTGTTCCTTAGCTCAGGAGAGGAAGTAAATCTGATACATCAAAGTACATGACATGCTAGAGGATTTACAAGTTAACTGTGAGAGCAGATCTGTCCGGGTTTTAGGAATATGTAACAAGGGTGCTTGGGTACAGACACCCCACTAAGCCCACTAAGTCTAAGCCCAGACTCAGAATGGCTCCACTTTCTCATTTTCCACTCTGTGATGGAAACAAGACACTATGCACGCAGTGGGAACCACACTTGCAGTTGTGGGTTTTGACCTTTTCCCAGGCTAGCAACCTGTGCCATTCTCCAGGAAGGCTGGGCAGTGGTCTCTGCTCCCCCCAGCTGGCAGTCACGGGGGTCCGCACCCCACACCCACAGCCATTCTGCACCCACACAACCATTCCACTCTTCAGCTTCACTACGGTATCCAATAAGGCACACGAGATAGCCAACATTTCACTATGAAACAGGCTTTGTGTTAGATGATTTTGCCCAACCGTAAGCTAATATAGGTTTCTGAATGGTTTTGAGGTCAGCAGGTGTATTAACTATATTTTCAGCTTAAGGATATTTTCAACTGGCAAGGGCTTTATCAGACTTGACTCGGTTGTAGGTCAAGGAAGTTGTGTATTAACATCTCTTGTGGGCTATATAAATAAAACCAATGACTGAAACAAAGTACCACTTGAGTTACACTGAATCAGAAAACCTCAAAGTAACCTAAGAGGTCAATCTGAGCGTCAGGTTGGGGCTGGACCATAAGGAGAGCTGGTTGTCCCAAACTTATGGGATGTACACCCGTCCACTTGGCACCCAGAGACAAAACAAACAAAGAAACAGAACAAAACCACAGAAACCAGGGTCGCTCTGTATAATTCTGGCACACAAAATAAGAAACCTTGAACCTTTCCTGCAGGTTACTGACCCCCTACCAAAAAACATCTCTCTCCCTAACTTGGGGAATGCTGATGTGTGAAGATCCATCTCAGCTTCTAACTACTAAAATCATGCAAAAAAAACTAATAATTTTTCTACCGTAAACAGACTGACTGTAAACTCAGTGATTTGGTAATTTCTTCCCTTTAAATGCCTGTTGCGTTTTTTTCCTTGCTCAGCCTGTCTTTCTGAAGCTTGGACTCCCTTACAAACCTCTTTATAAACAAAGTTGTTTTCTTTAGGTATTTTCATCACTGAGTCCTGTGACAGTGACTTGCTCATCTGTCCCCATCTTGTGGTCCTATATACCTCTCTCCACACCTGCTTCTAGTCATGGCCGTGGAGCCCCTGTCACACCACTTCTCACAAATAACAGCTGTAAGCTCTGGGCAAAATATAAAAACAACTACCCGAAGACACTGACAGTAACCAGAACAGGGAGATACAGGAAGGAAGTGAGCACTTGGATGGAGGGAAAAGAACTGGGTGCATTTCCTGATTTTTATGGCTTTTATCCTGAAGGAAGTCCTCGAATCACGGTATCCGAGGCAGTTAGAAGTCAGACAGAAAACCCAAAGTCTTACTCATGTGAAGAACACCAGAGCAGAGTGGAGAGACACGCTCCTGTACAGCAAAGGGGGACTCCTGAAATGGGGAGAGCCAGCAAGGGGGAGCCCTAGAGCACGTGTGTACATTTTGCCCAAGTCTCTGGCTTGTGCCACATGTGTATGAAGCAGACCTCATGTCGTCTAGCAAAGACTACATGACAGCAACAGAAATTTGACCTGCCATTCACAGCAGAGAAGACAAGGTTAGCAGTCTGAATTCAACTAAGTTAGCTGCCTACTATCAGAAAAACAAATACAAAAACAGAAACAGAAAACCACAACTCTGCAGGGTAACATACCAGAATTGAGAATCTCTACAACACATCATTTGCAACATTCAGGACATGGTTCAAAACTACTTAACATTCAGGGCGCCTGGGTGGCTCAGTTGGTTAAGCGTCTGACTCTGGATCTCAGCTCAGGTTAAGATCTCATGGCTCCTAAGTTCGAGCCCTGCGGCCGGTTCTTTGCTGACAGCAAGGAACCCGCTTAGGATTCTCTCTCTCCCTGTCTCTCTGCCCCTCCCCTGCCCACATGCACGATCTCTCTCTCTCTCTCTCAAAATAAAGAAATAAACTTTAAAAAATTACTTATCATTCAAAGAAATAGGAAGACATTATCTACATTCAAGAAAAAAATAAAATCGATGAAGATCGACTGTGAAATGATTCACATATTGGAATTTGCAGATAAGGGCTATAAAATAATTATTATAACTAATCTTGAGGACATAAAGGAAAGTATGCTTATAATAAAAAATATGAGCAGGAAACTAGAAACTATAAAAAGAACTAAATAGAAATTCTGGAACTAAAAAGTATAGATCTCTGTATGTTAAGTATATACCTATAGATATTAAAAACCACTGGATGGGATTAACAGCAGAATGAAGATGAACTTAAAGACAGATTAATAGAGTTGTTTTCTTTTTTTAAGTTTATTTATTTATTTTGAGAGAGAGAGAGTGAGAGAAAAAGCATGAGCGGGGGAGGGGCAGAGAGCTAGGGAGACACAGAATCTGAAGCAGGCTCTAGGCTCTGAGCTGTCAGCACGGAGCCCGATGCGGGGCTTGAACCTGTGAACCGTGAGATGATGACCTGACCTGAAGTCAGATGCTTAACCAACTGAACCACGCAGGTGCCCCAATAGGTTTCTTTTGTAATCTGAAGAGCAAAAGGGGAAAAAAGGGATTAAAAAAATTAACAAAGCTTCAGGGACCTGCAGGATGTTATCAAAAGAGTAAACATATGTGCGATTGGAACCACAGGGGAGAAGAGAAATAAAATGAAATAGACAAGATACTTGAAGACATCATGGCCAAGCATTTCCCCAGATCTCTACATCCTGTCTAGACAGCACGCTCAGTGAAAGTAAGGAATTCTGAGTTGTACCTCCTTAGAGGTCCACACAGCACCTCACAAAAGTTAGGCAACATGGCAGATGTGCAGCTTATACATATGTATACATTCAGCCCCCTAAATAATTCCTTATTGAGTGCTCACTGTGTGTAAAGCACCATGGAAGGCACTAGAGATATAAAGATGATTTAGTTACAGCTGCTGTGCTCAGTGGGGGGTAGTGGATTTTGAAAAAGATGAGGGGAGAAGCCTGCTGTTTCTTCTTGAGGAAGGAACGAGTTTCATTCTCTCCCAGCCATTTCGTCAGGATCGGGTCGGTTTGCTTACAGTCGTCCCTGCTGAGGGGAAAATAGAACCCTGGGAATCTGGAGTGAGACGGGGTCTCCTGTCACCAGGTGAAAGTCACAGGTATGTCTCTTCACACAGCCCTTTTCTCCCCGAGCTTTGCTCGTTTAGGACAAAAGCAGGGACCGCATCCACCCAATTTTTAGTCATTTCACTTTAAGGTGCCTTTAGCCTTGGGGCAGAATGTATATCCTCCGGACACCTCCAGATTAGCCACGACACACGTGGATGCTTGTGTAATGTACAAGGAGAAAGAGCCGGACAGGACCACCTGTGCACTTGGGCAAGTGCACACAGATGTGTGAACACCCCTCCAGGGCCCAAAGAACAGAAGGTCGACAGGACTAGCTTTGTGTGTGCCTGTCAGAAAGATGGGCATAGGGGAGATGGGACTCTGGGCATCCCTTCCGTGGGGGACACCGTGCAGCCCGCTCCCTGGGGCCACATGCGCTGACGCTGGCAGTCATGGTGCTGAGATGCAGCCTGTCCACAGATCAGCAACACGCCCCAGCAGGGAAGTAGTGGCCCGAGAAGTTCCTTCACGTCTTCTGTGGGTATGAGGACATGCTTTGGGGCACGTGCCCAAAGCGAGATGCCTGGACCCATAAATGTAGTAAACCCCCTTGAAATGAGCTGCTGGAGAAGCCTTATTTTGGTTACAAAAAAAGAGTTCACCTGTACAGATGTGAGCAGACATTGGACTGCGGTGTGTTTGCAGGAGCCCCCAATCCAGGAAGTGGCATTTACGAGTCTGGGTCTGGATCCGTCACTGGCTCCGTAAGTGACTTCAGTCAGCGTGTGAGGTTCCCTGGTGCCTGCAGAGCCGCCAGTTGGAGCTAGTATTAATTTTTTTCTTCATTTTTTAATGTTTACTTATTTTTGAGAGACAGAGTGTGAGCAGGGGAGGGACAGAGAAAGGGAGACACAGAATCTGAAGCAGGCTCCAGGCTCTGAGCTGTCAGCACAGAGCCTGATGCGGGGCTCGAACTCACAGACCATGAGACCATGACCTGAGCCGAAGTCAGATCCCTAACCGAGTCCCCCAGGCGCCCCAGGGCTAATATTCTCTGCTATCCATTTCACCTTTCACATTTGTCATATTGGGATAGTTGTCATCTCCTGAGTTACCCCTGTGCACCCGGCACTGTGATGAGCACTCTATTTGCGTTATTTCTAGTCCTGCCTACCCTCCTGAAGGTGGGCGCTATTCAGTTTATACAGGATGCTGCCTAATCTCAGAGAGGTTTAGTGGATTTTGGAAAAGTCACACCAACTTGTAAGTAGTAGCACCAGGATTCCATCAGACACCTCTCGCTATGTTTGTTAGGGTGCTTTTATTTATTACTTGATATATAAAGAACACTCTAGAGGGAGGGGGAGAGGGAGGAGAGGAGGGGGAGGAGGGGAAGGAGAGGAGGGAAGAA
>NC_043702.1:116874194-116896324 GCF_006229205.1 Suricata suricatta
AAGGAGGAGAGCAGGAGGAGAAGGTAGAAGGAGAAGGAACGAAAGGGGAGGAGGGGAAGGGGAGGAGGAGGAGGGGAAGGTGAGGAGGGAAGGGCAGGAGGGGGAGGAGGGGGAGGGGAGGAGAGGAAGAGGAGGAGAGCAGGAAGAAGAGAAGAAAGAGGAGAGCAGGAGGAGGAGAAGGTAGAAGGAGGAGGAAGGGAAGGGGAGGAGGGGGAGGGGAGGAGAGGAAGAGGAGGAGAGCAGGAAGAAGAGAAGAAGGAGGAGAGCAGGAGGAGGAGAAGGTAGAAGGAGGAGGAAGAGGGGGAGAAAGAGGAGAAGGGAGTAAGAAGAGGGAGAGGAGGAGAAAGAGAAGGAGGAGGAGACAAAGGAGAAGGAGGAGGAGAGGGGGAGGAGGAAGAAGAAGGAAGCTTAGGAACTACATTCATGAAGTGTAAATCTAGATGAAAGATGAGATATGGCCTAAACCCACTATAAAGAAAGCACAGAAAAGGCCACAGGCTGCAAGGACCATGCATAAATACAAGTCAGAGAGTATTTGAGACACCCGGTGTATCCCCTGAAAATCACTGGAGACTCTTAGTTTTTGTGTTGTGTCCATCCAAACCTGCATGACAAACCAGGAGTCCTACACACACACCAAACGAGACACAGGGCTGTGCATCCCCACCGCCCAACTTCTGTAACCTGAAGGTGAGTCTCTAGTGTTTGCAAGTCCACATTAGAAAAATAGTTGTTGATGAGTACAGGGGAGCCTGCTGAACTGTCTCTGTGTTTTGGCAGGCTTAAGATTTTCCAGAACTCGGGGTGCCTGGGTGGCTCAGTCAGTTAAGCGTCCAACTTTGGCTCAGGTCATTGTCTCATGGTCTGTGAGTTCAAGCCCTGCATCGGGCTCTGTGCTGGCAGCTCAGAGCCTGGAGCCTACTTTGGATTCTGGTCTCCCTCTCTCTCTGTGCCCCTCCCTGACTCACACTTTGTCTCTCTCACTCTCGAAAATAAGTAAAAACATTTAAAAAATAAAAAATAAAAAAGATTTTCCAGAATTCAAATTTTAAATGTGAGTAAGGGGAAAAGAAAAAGAAAAAGAAAAATAGCTGTCTGCCTGGGATGGAAAACGAGCAATGCCTGAAAACAAAGAAGAAATCCTGATAAAATAAGTGACTCATGAAGGGGCCTCTTTCCTCCGGTTAGACAACGGTTTTAGGATTTCAAGAGGAGAAAACTCGGGGAAGAGAGAGAAAGCTCATGGTGTGAAAACCTGAGTGTTCCCCTAAGGCCTGAGGGACTCTGAACAACCAAGAAAAGCCAGCATCTTGGAACAGGGGCCAGAGAGGCCCAATATGGCAGAGCCCGAGCACCTGCACAGGGAGCTTGGGCATAGGGGGCAGGCTTGCAACACACAACTGCTTACAGTGACCCTAACTGCGTCCCAGAACAAAACTCAAAAGTATGCCTAGGATATTGAAATACGCATATCAAAATGTCTCTCTACCACTGTCTCCATGAATCGGTCTGCTCAAGCATTTATCGGGGCTTCCAAACACGTAGTCTGTTTTTCTCCAGTTGATTTTGCTCACTGCCAGTGGCATGAATCAGCCACTGGGGGCTGTGACCATTGTTCTTGGTTCACGTATAATGTGTAAGGCAGTGATTCCCAATCTTTTTCAAGTTACCATTGCCTATTTGATTTTATGGAAATTGTTTTCTACCCTTTTCTATTTCTAATACTTTTCTATTTTTTCTCCCTGAAGGGAAAAAGCTTTGTGACATATTAATTTTTTTCATAAAACTATACAAAAATAAAAGACCTGGTAATTCTCTTTAAAAAATTGTTTTTTGGAGTGCCTGGATGGCTCTGTCAGTGGAGTTGCAATCCTTGATCTTGAGGTTGTGAGTTCAAGCCCCAAGTAGACATTACCTAAAAATAAATTCTTTAAGGGGCATCTGGGTGGATCAGTCAGTTAAGCATCTGACTCTTGATTTTGGCTCAGGTCATGATTTTACGGTTTGTGAGATTGAGCCCCGCATTAGGCTCTGTGTTGATAGCACAGAGTCTGCTTAGGATTCTCTCCCTCCTGCTCTCTCTCTGTCCCTTCCCCAGGTGCTCTCTTTTTCTCTCTCTCTCAAAATAAATAAACATTTTTAAAAATTTTATTTTCTTTTTTTTAATGTTTAATTTTGAGAGAGAGACAGAGCATGAGCAGGGGAGGAACAGAGAGACAGGGAGACAGAGAATCTGAAGCAGGCTCCAGGCTCTGAGCTGTCAGCACAGAGCCCGATGTGGAGCTTGAACCCACGAATGACAAGATCATGACCTAAGTCAAAGTTAGACGCTTAACTGACTCAGATCCCCCCCCCAAAAAATTGTCTTTCATATTAAGAGGAGTGCAAAAATATCAACCATTCAATATGGTGAAATTAACAATTATACGCATCCATGAAAGACTACTAACCAAAGGAACAGGAAAACCGTACCCTTAACAAGGAGAATGATTAATCAAGATAAACCGATCCATAACTGATAGCCCCAGATGTGAGGATTAACAGACAAGGACATAAAAACAGTCATTATAGGTGTAATTACATGTGCTCAAAATTGACCTGGACACATGAAAGCTGTTTCTTAAAGACGCTTATTGGGGCTCCTGGGTGGCTCAGTCGGTTAAGCGTCCGGCTTCAGCTCAGGTCATGATCTCACGGTTCGTGGATTCAAGCCCCACATCATGCTCTGTGCTGACAGCTCAGAGCCTGGAGCCTGCTTCAGATTCTGTGTCTCCCTCTCTGTCTGACCCTGCCCTGCTCACGTTGTCTCTCTCTGTCTCTCAAAAAAAGACATTTAAAAAAAAGACACTTATCAAACTTCTAGACAATACAGAGCAATGGAACAGGACAAAGAGCCCAAAAATAAACCTATGCATATTTGCTCTACTAACTTATGACAAAGGATGCAAGGTACACAATGGGGAAAATACAGTCTTGTCAGCAAATAGTGCTGGGAAAACTGGACAGTCACATGCAAAAGAATAAAATCGAATTCCAGTCTTACGCTGCATACAAAAACCAACTCAAAATCGATTACAGACTTACATTTCAGACCTGAAACCATAAAAATCCTAGAAGAAAACACAGGTGGTGAGCTCCTTGATACTTGTCTCGGCGACGAGGTTTGGATTTGACACCAAAAACCAAAAGCAACAAAAGCAAAGATAAACTAGTGGGACCACATCAAACTAAGAAGCTCATGCACTGTTGGTAGGAATGTAATTGGGTGCAGCTACTGTGGAAAACAGTATGGAGGTTCCTCAAAACATTAAAAAATTACTGGACCTTATGGTTCAGTAATTTCACTTCTGGATATACATCCAAAGGACTGAAAGCAGGCCATCAAAGAGGTATCTGCACCCTCATGGTCATGCAGCATTACTCACCGTGGTCAAGATATGGACACAACCTAAGCGTCCATCAGCGAATGAATGGGTAAAGTTGTGCGTGCTCACGCACGCGCGCGCGCACACACACACACACACACACACACACACAGTAGGATACCATTCAGCCATGAGAAGGGAAATTCTGACACTTCTGACATCGCAGATGGACCCTGATGGCATTACACTAAGTGAAATACTGCACGGTATCTCTTCCATGTGCAACCAAACAACAGCACAAGTCAGGCTCACAGAAACAGAGAACAGACAGGTGCCTGGGGGGCTCAGGTGGTTAAGTGGCCAACTTTGGCTCAGTCATGATCACATGGTTCTTGAGTTTGAGCCCCATGTTGGCCTTTGTGCTGATAGCTCAGAGCCTGAAGCCTGGTTCAAATTCTGTCTCCCTCTCTATCTACCCCCTCCCCTGCTCATGCTCTGTGTCTCCCTCTCTCTCTGTCCCCCCCCCCACCATTTGCACTCTCTCTCTCTCTCTTTTCTCTCTCTGTCTCTCAAAAATAGACATTAAAAAAATTTTTTTAAAGAAAGAAACTGAATAGACTGAGGTTGCCACAGCAGGGAAGGGGCAGTAGTGAGCTTGGTAAAAGGGCACAAACTTTCAGCTATAAGATGAATAAGGACTGAGAATCTTTGAGAATCTAACGCATAACACGGGGACACAGCTGATGACACTGTGTCATATAAGTGAAATCTGTTATGAGAGTAGAACTTGAATGTTCTGACACGCATACACACAAACACATGCAAGAAAATAAATATGTGAGGTGACAGGTACATTAAGTAATTAGATGGGAGAAACTCTTCCACAAGGTATACACACATCAAATCATCAGAGTGTGCTCTTTAAACATCTTACCATCTTGGGGCACCCGGATGGCTCAGCTAATTGAGCGCTAACTCTTGGTTTTGGCTCAGGTCATGATCCCACAGTTGTAGGTTCAAGTCCCAAATGGGGTTCTGTGCTGACAGTGTGGAGACTGCTTGGAATTCTCTTTCTTTCTCCCTCTTCCCCTCTCCCCTGCACCTGCTCTCCCTAAAATTAAAAAAAGAAAAAGTTCAAAAAAATAAATATCTTACCATTTTTTGTCAATTATACCTTAATAAGGCTGAAAAAGTAAAGTAAAGTAAAATAAAATACCAGCCAACACCTAAACAATTCCTTTAAAAAAAAAAAAAAAAACTCCTAAAGATAAAAACTACATTATCTGGAATAAAAATTAGGTGAGATAGAATTGATGGCAAAGTAGATATTGCAAAAGAAAAGGTTACTGAATTTGAAGACATAGCAATAAAGCTACTCAGATGTAAACAGAAAGAAAAAGAATTTAAAGAAATAAAATCCTCAGTGAGCTGTGAGCCAATGTCCAGCAGTCTCATATGCATGTACTTGGAATCTCCCAAGGGTACGAGGCATAGGGACATAAAAAATGTATTTGAAGAAATAATCCAAACTTCATGGAAACTATAAAGCCACAGATATGAGAAGCTCCCTAAACCCCAGCACATACAACAGGAAGCCAGACCAAGGCACATCATATTCATATGCTCAAAACTGGTGATAAAAAGGTCAGTTGGCAAAAAAAAAAGAACCTCAACCAAAGCCTCACACCTTTTACAAAAATTAACTCAGAATGCATCGATTCAAGTGTAAACTGTAAAACTATGAAATTTTGAGCAAAACACAACATGGGAGAAAATCTGGAAGACGTTTAGCTAGGAAGAGTGCTGAGACATGACGTTAATAATATGATCCATAAAGAGGAGCACTTGACAAATTAGACCTCTTAAAAACTAAACATTTTTGCTCTGTGAAAAAAGCCTGTTAAGAAAGCAAAAAGACAGGAACAAAATCTTTGCAAACCACCTGTCTACCAAAGGACTTGGTGTCTAGAATATACAAAGAACTCCCAAAACTCAACAGCAGAAAAGCACAAAATACAGTTAGAAGCCACCTTCTAACTAAGGACATGTCAGTGAAGAGAATATACAGGTGGAAAAGAACCAAATGACCCAATGTAAAAAAATCAGCAACCAAGAAAATGCAAATTAAACCCACAAAACAAAAAAATCCCAGTGCTGGCAAGACTGTGGAAAAACTAGATCACCCAGGGATTGCTGGTGGGACTATAAAAGGCTACAGCCACTCTGGAAAATAATTTGTCATTTTCTTCTCAACCTATAAAAGCACTTACCATGCACTCCAGCCTTAGCACTGTTGGGTATTTATCCCAGGCAAAGAAAATCCTACATACACTCAAAAATCTATACATGAACGTCTATAGCAACTTTATTTGTAATAGCCAAAAACTAGACTCGACACAAATGCCTTTCAATGTATAAATAAATAAGTTGTGGGACATCCACACCTGGAATACTACTGAGAAATCAAAAGGAACTAACTATTGATACAATGAGAGCTTGGACTGGCCTCATGGGAAAGCAAAAGGCTACATATTGCACAATGCCATTAAACTATTCCGTTTATGTGATATTCCTGAGATGACTATAATATGAGATGGACAACACATTAGTGGTTGCCAGAGGTCATGGATTGGAGGAAGGGGGGCAGATCAGCTTATGAAGGTATGGGGGAGCCTTGTGGGAATGAGAGACACTGTATGTCACTTGTGATGGCAATTACAGGAAGCCATACATGAAGTAGAACTGCACAGATATGCACACATACACATTCTTGCCCACACAAATGAGTGCATGTAGAGCTAAGGAAATCTGCATAAATTCTGGGTTGTACCAATGCCAATTTCCTATGGTTACACAAGAGACCAACATTGAAGGAGGCGGCTGAGGGGGACACAGGACCTTCCTATACATTTCTCTGCAACTTCCTGTGAATCTATTATTAATCCAAAAATAAATAAAAACATTTAAAAAATCTATTATTAATCCAAAAGAAAAAGTTAAAAATAAGAAACTTACTCTTCACATAAAAACAGCAATATAACCTAGAGTTTATTATATATTATAGCAAATATATAAGTAAAATATATGACAGCAATGGCATAAAAACCAGGAGGAGAAACGAAGGTAGACTCCATGCGCTCTCAGACCACACTCCAGTGGCATAATGTAACTTGATGGCAGACTGACGAGTTAACGACAATATGGCAAACCACTAAAACAGCAAGGTGAAGAGATACAACTAACAAGCCAACATGGAAGATAAAATGGAGGGGTGACTGGGTAGCTCAGTGGGTGAAGCCTCTGACTTCAGCTCAGGCCATGATCTTGTGGTTCATGGGTTCAAGCCCCATGTCAGGCTCTCTGCTGACAGCCCAGAGTCTGGAGCCTGCTACATATTCTGTGTCTCCCTCTCTCTGTCTCTGCCCCTTCCCTCTCTTAAAAAGAAAAAAACAAACAAAAAAGAAGATGAAATGAAAACACAGACAATCCCAAGGAAGGCAGCAAATGAGGAAAAAGGTAAAAAAGAATAGCTGAAACTAACAGAAAACAAATGTAAATGATAGATTTATTTTTTTAACATTTTACACATCCACATTTTAAATGTTTATTTATTTATTTTTGAGAGAGAATGAGAGAGAGTGAGAGAGAGCACACAAGCAGGAGAGGGGCAGAGAGAGAGACACAAAATGTGAAGCAGGCTTCAGCCTGAGCTGTCAGCACAGAGCCCGACACAGGGCTCAAACCCACAAGCTGTGAGATCATGACCTGAGCTGAAATTGGAGGCTTAACCCACTGAGTTACCCATGCACCTCTCCATTTTATCTTCCATGTTGGCTTGTTGGACAACTAATCAACCTATTGAGTCCCCTGGGTGCTCCAATGACAGATTTAAGTGCAATCACATGAGGTGCGCCTGGGGGGCTCAATCAGTTAAGCAAGCGTCCCACCCTTGATTTTGGCTCAGCTCATGATCTGTTTGTGAGATCAAGCCCCACGTCAGTCTCTGTGCTGAGAGTGGAGGCCTGCTTGAGATCCCCTCCCTCCCTCTCTGCCCCTCTCCTGCTCACTCCCTCATACACTCTCTCAGACTGAAAAAAACAAACTTTAAAAAAGAGTAATCATATGAATAATCACTGTGTCCAACAGAAGAAAATACACACTCTTTTCAAGTGCACATGGAACATTTATAAGGATGGATCATATTCTGGGCCATAAAACATACCTCAATCAATGTAAAAGGGTTTACACACCAAAAAAGTATGCTCTGTGATCACATGGAATTAAATTAGAAATAAATAACAGAGAGATGTCTGGAAAAATCTCAAAATATTTGGAAATTAAATAACACACCTCTAAATAACCCAGGGGTCAAAGAATAAATCAAAAGGAAAACTGGAAAAAACTTTTAACTACATAAAAATGAAAAATACAACCTATCCGAGTTTGTGGGATTCTGCTAAAGCAGTTCTTGTAGGGAAATTTACAACACTAGTTGCCTATTAGAATAAAAGAAAGGTCTCAAATCAATGACCTCAGTTCCTACCATATGAAACTAGAAAAAGAAGAATAAATGAAACCAAAGTAAGCAGAACATAGGAGATAATAACAATCAAAGAGGAAATCAATGAAATAGAAAACAGAAAAACAACATACAAGATAAATGAAATCTAACACTGGTTCTTTGAGAATATCAATAAAACTAATAAACTTCTAGACGGGCTGATCAGGGAAAAAGAAAGAGGAGACAAAATTACCAATATTAGGAATGAGAGAAGTAAGTAACATCACTACAGACTCCACAGATACTAACAGGATAATAAAAGAATATTATAAACAACTTTATGCTTATAAATTTGATAACTTATATAAAATGAACAATTGTTTGAAAGATGCAAACTACAAAAGCTCACTCAAGTAGAAGCAAATAACTTGTATAGACTTATATCTATTAAAGATATTAAACTTAAATTAATTAAGATTTAAATCCTTCCCACAAAGAAAGCTCCTAGCCCAGATAGTGAATTCTATGAAATCTTTAAGGAAAAAATAATACCAGTTCACAAAGTCTTAAAGAAAACTAAAGAGTGAATAATTCCCAATTCATTCTATGAGCTAGGACTGCTCTGATACCAAGACCAAAAACATTATAAGAAACTACAGACCAATATCTTCATGAACATAGATACAAAGTTCCTAAACAAATTTTAGTAAATGTAATACAACAATTATTAAAAGGGCAACACAGGGGTAATACAGTCAGTTAAGCACAGACTCTTAATATTGGCTCAGATCATGATCTCACATTCATGAGATCAAGTCCACATTGGGCTCTGTACTGGGCGTGGAGCTGGCTTGGGATTCTCTCTCTCTTCCTCAACCTCTGCCCCTCCCCTACTTGCACTCTTTCTCTCTTAAAAAAAAAAGGGGGGGGGTCCTGGGTGGCTCAGTTGGTTAAGAGTCCAACTTTGGCTCAGGTCATGATCTCACAGTTCATGAGTTCGAGCCCCATGTCAGGCTCTGTGCTGACAGCTTGGAGCCTGGACGCTGTTTTGGATACTAGGTCTCCTTCTCTCTCTGCCCCTCCTCTGCTCCTTCTCTCTTTCTCTTTCTCTGAAAAACAAATAAATGTTAAAAAAATAAAATAAAAAAAGACATAACATTTTAAAAAATTTAAGAGTAATACATATGGCTAAGTATGGTTTATCTCAAGATTACAGCTTCAGTTTAACATCTGAAAATGAATGTAAGCCATTCTATTAAAAAATCCATAAGAAACACCACATGATCATCTCCAATGCAGAAAAAGCATTTGATAAAATGCAACACATTTTCATGGCAAAAAGACTTAACAAACCAGGAATGGAAGGGAGCTTCTTCAGCCTGATAAAGAGCATCCATGACAAGCCTATAGCTGGGGCATCAGGTGGCTCAGTCAGTTAAGCATCCGACTTTGGCTCAGGTCATGATCTCATGGCTCATGAGTTCAAGCGCCATGTCAGGCTCTGTGCTGACAGCTCAGAGCCTTTAGCCTGTTTCAGATTCTGTGTCTTCCCCCCTCTTCCCCTCCCCCACTCTCACTCTGTCTCTGTCTCTCAAAAATTAATAAACATTAAAACAAAATTTTTTGAAAAGTCTATAGCTAACACCATACTTAGTGGTGAAGAACTCAATACCTCCCTCCCCCAAGATCAGGAACAACAAGAGGACATCCATTCTCATTACATCTGTTCAACAGTGTACTAGAGGCTCTAGCCAGTGCAATCAAGCAAGAAAAAGAAATAAAAGGCATCAAGGTTAGAAAGGAAAACATAAGGTTGCCTTTAGCCACAAACAATATGATCATTTATAAAAAAAAAAAAAAAAACCTACCAGAACTAGAGAGTTTAGTAAGTTTAATAAGAAAACAAGATCAATTTAACAAGTCCATTGTATTTGTGTATACTAGCAACACAAAATCAGAAATTAAAAAATTTCAAAATAATACTATTTATAACAGCATCAAAAAAAGGAAATTAGAGATAAATATGACAAAAGGTATGCAAACAGCTACACTGAAAACTACAAAACATTGCTAAAGAAAAATTAAAGAAGAGCTTTTTAAAAGGCGGGAGAAATATACATTTTCTGTTCTATAGATTCAGTGCAATGCCAGCAAAGATCCCAGGTGGATCCTGCAGAAATTAGCAAGCTAGTTTTAACAATTATATGAAAACGTGAAGAGCTTAGAGAGCTTTGTTTTGCTTATGAAATGAAACAAAGTTGGAGAACTCATACTACCTGACTTCAAGATTTATTTAAAGGCTACAAGAATCAAAAAGTTGTGATTTGGTGCAAATAAGCAAATGGATGAAGGGGACAGAAGAGGGAACCCAGAAATGGATCCACACATGTATCCAAAACTATCTTTTAACAAAGGTGCCAAGGCAGTCAGTGGAGAAAGGGCAGGGCTGGAATGACCAGATACACACATGCAAAACCAATGGTCTCCAGTTCATACCTGGCGCCACATGCAACATGGAGTGATAGGCCTAAATGTACAACCAAAAATGGTACAACTTCTAGAAAAAAGTATCGGAGAAAAATTGTGTGGATTGTGGGGAGCAAGGATTACTTACACAGAACACCAAAAACGAGATCCATCAAAAGAAAAATTGATAAAGTGCACTTAGTCAAAAATCTTAAATTTAGCCCCTAAGAGAATGAAAATAACTTGTAAGCTGAAAGAAAACCTTTAAAACATGTATCTGATAAAGGACTTGTATTCATGCTATATAAAGAACTTTCAAACATTAATAACAAAAAAACAACACATTTTTAAAGTTTACTTATTTAGAGAAACGGAGAGAAAATGAGAGTTTGAGGGAGGGGCAAGAAAGGGAGGGAGAGAAAGAATCTCAAGCAGGCTCTGAGCTGTCAGTGCAGAGCCCAGCTTAGGGCACGAACTCATGAGTCGTGAGATCATGACTTAAACCAAAACCAAGAGTCAGATGCTTAACTGACTGAGCCACCCAGGTGCCACAACAACACAATCTTTTAAATGGGCAAAGCATTTGAACATGTACTTCCCCAAATAAAACACAAAGATGGAAAACAAAAGGACTCATCAGGGGAACGTAAACCAAAGTCACTGCAAGACCTATCAAAATGGCTAAAACTGAAAAGACTGACCATCCCAAGTGTTGGGAAGGTGATGGAGAAACTGGAAGTCCCACATGTTGGTGGAAACATAAGATGGCGCAACCACTTTGTAAAACAGTTGGGCAGCTCTTTACAAAGTTAAGCAGAGTACAGGGGATTTTTAGGGTCATGTAACTGTGGGGAGTAAGTTTAGGAATCCCCTGAGTTTGCACCAATGGATTAACAAGGTTTAGGCCTGAAGCATCCAAGATTAGGTAAATGGGGCAAAGGGCCTCAGCATAGTATAAGAGCAGAAAGCTGCTTTCACAGGACGGAAGCATCCAGAATAGGTAAACAGGTAAGCAGGGCTACAGACTGCACAGCAGGGTGAAATTGCCCAAAGGGGAGCTAATTAGCAAGAGAAAGGTGCCTTGTTGACCCTGAGGTAGCATGCTGTCTTATCCTCTAGACAAGTTAAGATAAACAGATACACCTCATGCCTGCCATAAACAGCCATCTGCTCAGTGCCAGGATTTTGTTTTGTATTAACCCAAACCCCTAAACACTGCATTATCTCTGAAACCTCCTTTCTCTCACACCCATGAGTTAATGTTTGCTGTTCCATTGTCTCTTTCTGCACGTCCATCACACTTGAATGCCTTCTGATCCTAATGAACATGGAGCAAGGACCCTTACTTGGGGCTCTTGTCTCTTCCCGGACATTAGCTTCTCTTGTATTCAATTCTGTGTCCACTCTCTTGCTGGACAAGAGAGAACTCTAGACTCAAATCTGTGACATGGAACTATTTTGAACGATATTGTAATGGCAATACATGTCATTATAATTTGTCAAAACCCATAGAATGAACATTGTGTGTCAACTACGCTCAAGTAAAAAAGAAAATTAAGGGGGAAAAAAAAGACAACGTAGAATACACATCATCAGGAATGAACCCTTAGGGATGCTGCGTTTGGGTGATAACGTGTCAACACAGGTGGACAGATCAGAACAAATACACTATCTGGTGTGGAGTGCTGACGGTGGGGGAGGCTGTGCCTGTGCTGGGTAAGGGCTGCACGGGAACTCTCTGTGCTTTCCACTCAATTTTGCTGTGAACCTAAAACTTCTCTACAAAATAAAGACTGTTCAAGAAGATGAAGGGGGCGAAGTACGGATCCATGCTACAACACAATGAACCTTGAAAACACCACATGGAGTAAGCCAATCCCGAAGGACCACATATGATATGATTCCATTGACATGAAATGTTCGGAGTATACAGAGACTGAAAGTGGATTATTAGTGGGGAAGAGCCACTGGGGAGGAAGAAAACAGGGACTGACTATTAACAGGCAAAACTCAGTTTCTTTTGAGTTGAATGTTCTAAATTTAAGAGAGTGGTGCTGAGTGCACAGATCTGTGAATATACTAAAAACCACACTTAAGTGGATGAATTTTACGGTATGTTCACTAAAATCTTGAGAAATGTTTTAAAAATTAAAAACTAGGATAATTGAGAGAAGAAATTATTTATAAGGTCATTCTGGAAGGACACACATGCGAGAAAAGATATAGAGTCAAAAGCAGCGATGAATATCTGAATTCATGACATTTCTTTTACTTGTGGCTTTGAATTGGACATGGGACAAAGAGAGCAGGAGCCCCTTCTGTGTGGATACGTCTCCACATGAAAGGAAAGAGCATGTGGATGCTCTCCCCAAAGAAGGAAAGCAAGGAACAGTCACATTGGCAATGAAAACATCTTCTCTCCAAAACGTATCATGGCTCAGAGATAAGTCCGTATTACACATCTTTTGTTTAAAATGTACAATGATAGGGTGTGGGGGCGCTTGGGAGGCTCAGTCAGTGAAGTGGCCAATTCTTGATCTCAGCTCATATCTTGATCTCAGGGTCATGGGTTCAAGCCTTGCATTGCGCTCCATGCTGGGCGTGAAGCCTGCTTTAAATACATATGTACATACGTATATATACACACATGTAAAATAATTGTTTAAATAAATAAAACAAAATACATAAAGGTATATTCACACAAGGGTATATAAATCAAGGGTAAGGATATATGTATAATAAGAATATCTGATTAGGAACAAAAGAGTGAGGCCCACTCCTACCATATGATCTAGCCATTTTCCTGTTCCATATACATCCGTGAGTGAGAGTCCTACACTCAAATGCTCTTAGCAGCTTTTTTTCTTCTGAGTTGATTTATTTATTTTGATGGGGGGTGAGGGGAGGAACAGAGAGAGAATCCCAAGGAGGCGTTACACTGCCAGCACAGAAGCTGATGCAGGGCTCAATCCCAGGAACTGTGAGATTATGACTTGAGCTGAGATCAAAGTCAGACGCTTCACCGACTGAGCTCCCCGGGAGGGCCCCTCTCAGCAGCTTTACTAGCCAGTCCCACACTGTGTGGCACACTGGGATATTACTCCACAATAAAACAGAATGAGCTGAGACGTGCAACGAGATGGACAAATCTTAAGAAAAAACATGCTGAGTGAGGAAGACAGACCAATGAAAACAGAACACATACTATATGACTCCATTTGTATAAAACTTTAAGGCTGCTAACTAATCCACAGACAGGAACCAGCTCACTGGTTGCCAGGGCGGGTGCTGGGTTACAAAAGGACCAGAGAAAACGTGGGGGGTGACAGACACATTCGAGGTATTGATTGTGTAGCAGCTTCTCAGATGTAAACACGTGACAAAACATCAAATTATCTAATTTAAACATGCACAGTTTGGTGTATGTCAATGAAGGTGCTTTTTAACAAAAGATGACTCCAGGATCAGGAAAGACCTGGGTCCCATGACCGCAGCAAGGCACACTGTCTCTGTCTCACATGCAGGGGAAGTGAACGAGGGCCTTGCCCTGCTCTTTCCAAGCTCAGGACCAGTGTGCACTTCACAAAAGCAGTCAGAGCAGCCTGTCTCTCCCCTTTGCATTCTCATGCCCCTCCTCCCCCCTACCCTCGCCCCCTCTTATTTTTTTAATTTTTTTTTTTTTGAGAGAGAGAGACACAGCACAAGTAGGGGAGGGGCAAAGAGAGAGGGAGACACAGAATCTGAAGCAGGCTCCAGGCTCTGAGCTGTCAGCACAGAACCTGACGTGGGGCTCAACCTCACAAATTGTGAGATCATGCCCTGAGCCAAAGTCAGAAGCTTATCCAACTGAGCCACCCAGGCTCCCCATCCCACCCCCATTTAAACAGAAGATACTTTAGGGCGCCTGGATGGCTCAGTTGTTTGGACATCTAACTTCGTTTCAGGTAATGATCTTGCTGTTCATGAGTTCAAGCCCCATACCGGGCTCTGTGCTGACAGCTCGGAGCCTGGAGCTGCTTCGGGTCCTCTATCCCTCACTTTCTGCCTCTCCCCGCTTGTGCTCTCTCTCAAAAATGAATCAAACATTTAAACAGAAGATACTTCTGTGCATTTACGAAAGCCCAGTTCCCTCCCCCCATTCCACCTCCATGGTGGAAACACTCGAAATTCAATAATTCCAAGAATGATAGCACCGACAGATCTTTTTTGTTGTGTGCACAGAGTTCTAGCAGAGATTGGAGTTGTGTGATTTCTGCTCTTTTTTAGAGCTGTGGCCCCGTGCTGCAGTCCGGGTGAGAAAAGGAAAACAGGTGGGTGCCCCTGAGGGTCCCTAAGTCTGGCTTCAGGTAACGTCAGCTTATCCTTCACTTCCTGGAGACCAGAAGTAAGCAGTCGTGGGCTGTGTTGGCAGGTCCGTGAGGTTGCCAGGGGCTCAGCCTTCTGCTGCGGTCCTCAGCGTGTGGTCTCCGTCCTCAGGCTGACATGGTGTCTGCTACAGACCTGTAATCTGGCTAGCAGCTGTGGGAAGGGGAAAGGATGAAGGGAGGTGCTCTGATTGTTCTGGAAGGTAAGGATGGTGCTGACCAGAGCAGGGTGAGGGCCATCGCCAGCAGGTCAGGCACCGGGTCATGGTGGACGCAGGAACCAATCCCAGGGTAACACTCACGCTATCCTGGACCCTCGAGGGCGCAAAAGGGCTGACGGCCAGAGCTGAAACATGTCATCTGGGTTTAAAGGCCGACAGTCGTGTGCATCACTAAACTTTCCCTCCCCTGAGGAACGGCTGCAAAGGAGCTCATGGCGGTGTTCAGGTCCGCCCTCCAGGGACCTCCCGTCCGTGAGGACTGAAGCCGGCACCGGGGACCCTGGACATCTCGCATGTTCCCCCAGGCTGCTCGGCGGCCCAGGGATCGTGGGCTATGGGTGGCGAGCCGGGTGAAGGGCACAGTTGGGCAGGGAGTGTCTGCTGTCCCTGGGCACATACTGGAAAGAAAGCATAAAACCAGGTCAGTCATCATGAGAGGTTGGGACAGGGGGAGGGAGCAAGTGGTCTGTTCACAGGGGAAGGAAACACTGGTGTCGGACAGCCAGGAGCACAGAGAAGGTGGCTGCTTTAACTGGACCCAGCTCTCCTGCCAGAGAGCGGCAGGCTGCACCGCCCCAGCCCTGATCCGAGTTGGAACCAGGGAGAAGGTGCCTGAACAGGAACAAGGAGGGCAAGAGCCCTGAGGGTACACACTGCACTTCTGGGCATCTTGCCTTAGCGTACTTCAGCTACAGTTTAAACTAAGTCACCCTTTCTGTGCACATCGGATCTCAGAGAGAACTAAAGCTATAAGGTAAAGGAAGTCCCCTCCTCCCTGCACCTCTGGCACACCCCACACGGTGCTGGCACATCAGAGTGTACATATTCTGTCCAGATACCTTCTGTTGAGTGTATTTGCCAGAATGCTCCTTATAAACAATTCGATTAACAATAAGTCACGTATAAAGTACATATTACATTAAATTACTGGGGGTTGGGCTTGGGGGGTGGGGAGGGCTTCCCTGGGCGCAGTTCCCTAGATGGCCACCAGGTGTCAGAGCCACCAACAGTGCTCCCAACCCATGGGCAGGGGAATGCAGGGAAGGGAAAAGGGGTGGCAAGACCCCCCCCCCATGGCACTGTTTGGCCCTTTGATGCGAATTTTGTCTACTATGGGGTTGTGAGAGGGAGTAAGGGGAGCTGCAAACCCAATTAAATTCTCAGACCACAGATCCCCATTCCCTGGGAGCCTCTGATCCTTGGAGAAGCCGTCCAAGCATGGCCAGGTTCTCTCAGGGAGCCCAAGGATGGCCTGGGCCATCTCCCCTCCCCAGCCCAAGGCCAGAGGAGGGGTAAGCACTGGAGGGGCACAAAGAGACAGGCTCAGCCACCTCTCTCGCACAAATGAAGTTCTGCACGCGGAGTCACCTCTGGCCGGGCCTGGCCCTGACCAGCCGGCTTGAGGGCTCAGCCCAGGACAAGTCTCATCCTGTAATTCCAGGGTCACCAGGGGCAGCCCATCACAACAAGGAGGTCGGGGGGGGGCACAACGACCATGGCTCCAGGCCAGAAGTACACTGTACAGTGTCCAAAAGGAAGGGGTCCCTGGACCACACCCCATTTCTGGCCTCGGATCCAGACCCACTGCACACTAGGACTTTTTATGGGTGGACCTTTACCACCTAGAAGGATGCCAAGCTTGTGGGAGAGGGTGAGCGGAAGGACTACGTCACTGGGGTCTAAGGACAACTCCAGATTCGTGATCTCCATGCATTCTGACAGGCAGGCGAGGGCGACCTTTTTCTGTGACTAGAATGGCCTCATTGGCTACACTGGTACGTCTTACACAGGCCACATGAAGCAACAGTAATTATTTAAGTCACTCTACACCTTACATGTCATGTAAGTAATTTAAAATAATACACCTGCTGCCACACACGTAATAAAAGCAGCAATTATCATTAAAACATAGGTCGTATTCATATTCAAATACAACCATGCATTTTGATGCTCGATGTCTCAAGCATCATATTCAAGCCAAATGATTCATTTAAAAATAAAAAAGGACAAAACAATGTTTAGAGTGGGATCCACGTTAATTTACCATGACTGGTGTCATGATCGTTGCTTTGATGTGGCCAAAACTAGTCTGGCCGTCGAGGGGTTTTGTTTTCCATGATCCTATTACATATGATATCAGAGGTATGGAAGTGAAAAAATCTCTCGTAATGCTAAGCAGACTACACCCTTGACGGTTTCAAAGGGAATACTGTCCCTGAGGAGGCTCAGACAGAGCCAAGGGCAAGCACCACCAGCTCTGGGTTTGTCTACCTCCAGGAAGCCCAGTTAATGATGAGCTTCCCCTCCAGCACTGTAATGTGGTGACTCCTGGGTAAACCGGGCCCCACTGGATTCCTGCTACGTCAAGGAGCCTCCCAAGCCCATGAACCGTCCAGCTACTCCTCACTAGTTCTCCTTTATCAGGCTGCTCATGTAACAGGGTTACACTAAGGCCCAGACAGAAATCACAGGTCAAGGGGTCTCTTGAGATCCCCAAGCTTCTAGGTCTGTGGAAAAAAAAAAGGCAACCAGTGGGGTCTTGAGGGTATGAAGGGCCGGGCCTTAAGGCCCTGCCCACTTCCCTGAATCAAACACCGCTTGTCCCACCCCCTCCTCCCGTTTACTCATGCCTGGGGAGGGTGAGTCACAGAGGTGGGCGGCTGTGCTCGGTTTTGCCAGGTGTATGGTACCCTAATGACCATGCCTTTGCCCTCTGCTTAATCTGTTCTGCGCAGACATCTCACCTCCAAGCCCTGCACCGGGCCAGGCAATGGGCCTGATTTGGAATCTTGTCTCCTAGCCGGTACCCGAGGCTGATTCCCTTCCTTAAAAGGGGGAAGGAAATCATCGATGTGGAGACACGTTCTGAGTCACACCTGAGTTAGGGCACAGAGTTTGGGTGCGGGGTAAGGCCAAGCTAAACGCTCAGAGGTCACTGGTCATAATTATCCCTCCCAGTAGGGCAGCCGTCCTTACCCGCCGCCACGCAGCTTCTGAGGCCATGACAAAGAGCCGCGCCCCACGAAACCCAGAGGAAACGCTCCCTGCCAGGTCTCCCAGCCCAAGCTTCAGTGCCAGGCACCAGAGAAGGAAACCGCGGAAACCAACGGAGGCAGGAGAGAACCGGCTCGCTGCTCACTGGACGGCTCATGACATCTCAATGATGCGCAGCACAATATAGCCCAGTTATTTTTAACATGTATGGAGCCTCCTGGCTTCACAAAAGAAATCTTAGCAGGTGGGGTTGAAGGAAGCTAGAAGCAGAGACCAGAGAACAGCTCCCAAGTAGAAATGAGCCCATCCAAGGGGCCGTTCGCAGTCCCGAGTAGGTAAAGCATGGCACCATTTGCACAAGAAGCTGTCAGGGGAGTGTGTTTTGAGAGCTGCTTGCTTGCAATTTATTTCTCCAAATAATGTAGTGTACATCCTTGAGACAAATTCAGTATTATTTCCACAAATGGCAGAGGGACCCTCGGCTCCGGCTTCCCCAGTAGGTCCGTGGCTATCATGGCCAGTGGAACTATGCAAGACAAACCTGCTGAAAGTCAAGGTAGAGAATTCTCCAAGCACATTCTTTCGGACAACTTGACTCAGGGTCTAAACAAATGGGTTTTCCTTTTTAGTAACTCTGCTGTAGGGCGAGGGGTGAGAAGGGTCCCTGTTTCTTGTTTGTTTCACTTTCTCCATGAATATCTCCTTTCAAAATTTGTCAAAGGTGTATGTACCACGACCTCACGGTGAAGATGTATCCAAAGCTCTTCAGATTATGGTATTAATAGTTGCAATTTCCAATGCCCACAGGTGCCACATAGGTTTGTTTCATAGTATCATCTCAAACTGTTTCTTCTGGCCCTGAACCACTTTACTTTTAAATTTAAATTGGTTTTTTTAAATGTTTTATTTATTTATTTTTTGAGAGAGAGAAATGGCATGAGCAAGCGAGGGTCAGGGAGAGAGGGAGACACAGAATCTGAAGCAGGCTCCAGTCTCTGAGCTAGAGATCAGCACAGAAACTGACGCGGGGCTTGAACCCACAACTGTGAGATCATGACCTGAGCCAAAGCCAGATGCTTAATCAACTGAGCCCCCCAGGTGCCCCCACTTTACTTTTAAAAATATCCACTCATCTTGGGGCACCTGGAGGGCTCAGTTAAGTGTCTGACTTCGGCTCAGATCATGATCTCCCAGTTCATGAGTTTGAGTCCCACATCAGGCTCTGTGCTGACAGCTTGGAGCCTGGAGCCTTCTGTATCTCCCTGTCTCTGACCCTCCCCTTCTCATGCTGTCTCTCTCTCTCTCTCTCTCAAAAATAAACATTAAAGAATCTGTCTAAAAATAAATAAATAAATATGCACTATTAGCTTTAAAAAAAAAAACAAAACAGGGGGCACTTGGGTGGCTCAGTCAGTTGAGCATCCAACTCTTGGGCTCAGCTCAGGTGATGATCTCATGTTTCATGGGTTTGGGCCCCATATCAGGCTCTGCATGGGCTCTGCAATGACAGTGTCCCTCCCCCACTCACACTTTCTCTCTCTCAAGATAAATATAAATATCAAGACAAATAAATAAACTTTAAAAAATAAAAATGTTTAAAAAATAAATAAATATGGACTATTAGCTTTAAAAAATAAAAAAGAGGGGGCACCTGGGTGGCTCAGTCGGTTGAGTGTCCAACTCTTGATTTTGGTTTAGGTCATGACCTCTTGGTTCATGAGTTCGAGCCCCATGTTGGGCTCTGTGCTGACAATGTGGAGCCTGCTTGAGATTCTCTCCCTCTCTCTCTGCCCCTCCCCCACTTGTGCTGGCTCTTTCTCTCTCTCAAAATAAATAAACTTAAAAAAAAAGGAAGTGTCAGATCACCACTTTGCTACCTCCCCTTTGATGACTAAAGGAAGTCACTGGGAACAGAAATATCCTCGAAATCAGGAATGCAAGACTATTAGGCCTCACCAAGACACGTGGGCAAGACACCTGGCCGTTGCGCATCTCAGTCACAGTCACCTTGTATGCAAAGTTTGGAGGCCCAGATTCCTTCCAATACTAAGTGATCAATAAACTCTCAAGACGGTCACTTCCCACAAGAACAACGGGGAACACAATTAAAAGGGGAAAACCCACAAAACTAGGTGACTGCACCGAGGCAGGGTCTATCACAGCGTCTAGACGTGGCCTTGGCGTGGCCGAGCCGCTTGGTGAATACAGACACAAGAATGTGAACACTTTGTGGGGTAAGAGAGCCACCACCACCCACTGGGGAGGATGGGGTGCAGATCTCCAGGAGATGGGGAGCACCTCTCTGGGCCTTTTTGGAACCTAAACCTAGTGTCTCAAGGAAACATTTCGAGTGAGAAAGCAAAGCTGACTGACAGGCTGTTCAGAGCTGCGACTCCTGCTTTTCAAGTTCACACTGTGAACTCATCACCTGTGATGAGGCCTGGGGTTGCCACACCGAGGCTGTCCACAGGGGCCAAGTGTGCTCAGAGAGGCTCTTGTTACATAACCCTGGCAGCCCCGTGTGTGCGGGAGCGGGGACACGTGGGATCTAGCACGCTGGGAGCACGGGAAGGGGGTAAGAACACAGGAGGCTGCAGAGCAGGGACAGGGAGTGAGCAGGGCCAGGACGGGGGGCGGGGGTGAGCAAGGCAGGGACTAGGGGGTGAGCAAGGCAGGGACGGGGGGTGAGCAGGACAGGGACAAGGGCAGGGACAGGGGTGAGCAGGACAGGGACGGGGCATGAGCAGGACAGGGACAAGGGCAGGGACGGGAGTGAGCAGGGCAGGGGCAGGGGGCAAGCAGGGCAGGGACGGGGGCGGTGAGCAGGGTGGGGACACAGGAGGTGAGCAGGGCGGGGACACGGGAGGTGAGCAGGGCGGGGACAAGGGGGTGAGCAGGGCAGGGACAGGGGTGAGCAGGGCAGGGACGAGGTGAGCAGGGCAGTGATGGGGGGGTGTACAGGTCAGGGACAGGGGTGAGCAGGGCAGTGACAGGGGTGAGCTGAGGCCTTCCCTCAGCAAAGGCTAACAATAGGCGTATCTCAGTCCAAAGAGGAGGATTCGCATTCTTGTGGTTACATGCACCGTGTGCCTTGGGCGAAACGAAGGCCCCGTGAAGAGCAGAAAGCCAAGTGAGTTCTAAGTGAGCAGCGACGGCCCACAGGCTCTGGTGACGCAGGTGGAAGTGGGGAGGGGGCCGCGGCCCTATGCACCCCTGTGCCTCACTTGTGAACACCACTGGGCCGTTTGGCCACTGCCAGTAAGTGTGCAGCCTGCCCATGCTCCAGAGATCTCTGACTCCAAAACCAGCTTCGATCCCTCCCCACCCCCTCTCTCTCCACTTCTCTCAGAGGCACTTTCTTCACCAGCCCTGCGGCCTGCCTGGCTTCAGATAACCAGGGCCCCTTCTAAGTCACCTCATTGTTACTCAGCCTGAGGCTTTGTAGTATCTGTTCCCTCAGCCTGGAATGCTCTCCCCCCCCCCCCCCCGATCTTCCTGAAGGGGCTCACTGAGGCCTCAGCCTCCAGGGAGCCCCTCAGAGGGGCCCTCCCCGATCTCCAACCCCAAGTGTTCCCTGCCCACCCCCTGCATTGTCACGTGGCCCTGCCCTGATTCCCTGCCTGGGACTTCACACCCCCTCATCTATTTCCTGTGTGTTTCTTTCTTGCTTGCTTATCTTCTCTCACAAGCATGTAAACTCCAAGGACATGAGCATTCCGTGTCCTGTTCACGGGCCGTTTCCGCAGCTACCACAGGGCCTTGACACGGCCAGTGCTGCACGAACGCCAGCTGAAGGAGCAGACAGACAGCTGGTGAGGGAGGAGGGCATCGCTACCAAGGGCCAATGAAGCACTGGGAATGACGCAACAAGGACAGCAGAGTCCGCCAGGGAAGACGGACGTTCACCCAAACCAACTCGGTGCAAGAAAAGCTTATGGAAGCGTGTGGAGCCATCTGCTCAATGGGTGTCTGAGAAGTCTCTGGGAAAGTCCAGAGGTGGCCAAACGGGCAAAGGAAATAAAGGGGCAGTGGGGCATTGCGGCAAGGCAGCTCATGTGGGAACAGACCCTGGGTTCCAGAGGAGCCCCGTGTAAAGGAGTAGTGTGCAGCCTGGACGAGGGTGGGGGGGCTGCAGGCCAGTGCGGCCTGGATGGGGGTGAGGGGCACGGGCCAGTGCGGCCTGGATGGGGGTGAGGGGCACGGGCCAGTGCGGCCTGGA
>NC_043702.1:116896424-116907541 GCF_006229205.1 Suricata suricatta
AAGTAGGGAGGTGGCATGATGAGTTTTGCTTTACAAAGATTCTTTGGGTGGCAATGAAGGCCACAAGGAGACAGCAGAGCAGAGCACATGGTTACTCTCCGCTCTGAGCCAGAAAATGCCCGGGATGGCAGCCCCCAGCAGCAACGGAGAAGGAAATGCAGTCACAGACTGGAAGCTGTTAGAAGGATGTAATCAGTGGGCGCCTGGGCGGCTCAGTCGGTTGAGTGTCTGACTTCTGCTCAGGTCATGATATCACAGCTCATGGGTTTCAGCCCTGTGTCGAGTTCTGTGCTGACAGCTCAGAGCCTGGAACCTGTCTTTGGATTCTGTGTCTCCCTCTCTCTCTGCCCCTCCCCCTAATGCATTCTGTCTGTCTTTCTCTCAAAAGTAAATAAACATTAGAAAAACTTCAGGAAAAAAAATAAAGGCTCAGTGATACCCAACGTTTGGGAGGCAACAGACAGGATAGGGCTGTGGTCCGTGTGACCTCACTCGTGGGGCCCTAAGGGCGGCCAAGCCAGAGGGGGCCCTGCTCACCCAAGCTCAGGGACGCCTGCCCAGCCCAGTCACTTCAGCCCTTGAGCCACCGCTCGTGACAGGCCCCTCTGATGCTCGCATCCAGTCCACGAAGGGGGTGATGTATCTGCTCGTGAGGGCCGCGTGCTAGGATCTCGGCGCGGCCATCCTTGGAGGCATGCTGAGCCACGGCCACAGGAGCGTGACTGTTGGTCTAAATATAGACGGGCCTGTCACCTCCGAGAAAGAACAGACCAGGAGCCGTGGTTCCACTCACTCCGAGGAAGTTTCAAGGGGAGAAAATCACAAAACAAAGCAGGCCCTGTGTCTCACAGCTGTGGACTGAATGAGCAATCCCCACCACCTCCCCTGTCGCACTTCTGTCCTCCCCAGCTCATCTGGGCCCCAGCACCCTCGAGAGTGGCCCCGTCCTGAGACAGTCCTCACAGGCCTCAAGGGATACCTCCCAGGGGCTGAAGAGCAGGTGCAGCCGGCTGGGTGGCCCGGTGCCCTGCAGGGACCCCCCTGTCGCCCCTCCACCCCCTACGCCAGCCCTCCCTGCCCCCCCCTCCACCCCCCCCCGCTGCTGCCACCTGAATGAATGCACAATGCAGAAAGCTTGGGCTCTGGTGCCTGCCAACTTGGGTTTGAGTCCTGGCTTTGCCGTGTGTGCTGTGTGACCTGGGGCAAGTTGCCTAGCCTCTCTGTGCCTCAGTCTTGAAACTGGAAAAATAATGTGGTGATTAAATAAATGAAGTGAACAGTACTTGGCGCATGGTGAATGCCCAGCAATGTTTGCCATTATTCCCACCACCGCATTATTCCCCACCGTCCTGGCCCCCGGGGAAGCCTCACTAAGTCCTATGACAGAGTACCCAGGTCACAGGGGTTCTGTTGCCAAGTCAGGGGCAGTACCCTCCTTCTGTGACATGCCACTGACAGGGCCACAGAGCAGGACAGGTGGTGCCCAGTGTTTTCTGAAATTATTAGAACGTTCTTGATGGTTTATCCCTGCAGCCCTCCCTTCTCACACCGTCCTCCCAGGACTAATAATGGGAGTCGGAGCCGTGGGCGCCCGGGCCAGGAGACAAGTGAGTGACAGACACACACTGTCTCCCTCCCTTGGGGAGGGGCTTTGTCACAGGGTCAAGTGGGGCCAGCCTGGCTCCTGTTCCCTTAAGATGGGTTCTTCCCAGGAGAATCCCTCACTCCTCACCTAAATAGATTTCTGGAGCTGCTCTCCTCCCGAGGCTTCTGGAGGGAGGGCGGAGGTCCAGTCCTCTGGAAGAATAAAGGCCCAGTTGTACTGTTAAATTATGGGTAAGTGGGAAGCAAGCATAAGCTGTAAAAACATGCTAAATTCAGACTAAAAACATAGTTCCGGTATGGACTTTTCATTTATCTTGGACGATGAACTACCTGTCAGTAATCTTAACATTAGGACAGAGAGGAAAATGAAATTTTAAACATGGAACCCATTCACATTAACATCCAAAAACCCATCCAGAGCACAGGAATAAGTCTGATAAAAGAGCACCGGAATAAGTCCGATAAAAAAGGTACAAGACTGCTCAGAGGATCCAGAAACATTTCTAAGGAAAATAAAAGAAGACCTGTATAGATGGGGCAGCATCCCAAGTTCTTGGGCACAAAGGCTCAATCAATGTCGTAAAGATATTTGTTTTCCCCAAATTGATCTACGGATCATCTTCAATCCCAGCCAAAATCTTGGCAATATATGGTGGCAACTGACAAGATGACTCCATTTTTTCCAGGAAATGCCAAGGACCAAGAAGAGCCCGGAAAATCGTGAAAAAGAACACAGTCGAAAGACTCACATTTCCAGATGGCAAGACTTATCATAAAATTATAGCAATTAAGTCAGTGCGGTATCAGCACAAACTTTTTCAGCAAAAGCAGAGATAGGTGACGGACCAATAGGACAAAGGGGGATTAAAAACAGACCCACATGGGTGCCGTTCTCTAATTTATGGTAATGATGCCACACCGAGGGGCAGACACCACATACCACACGGTGCTGGGCCATCTGGATGTAAACACTGGAAAACAAAGGAGCCTTGAGGCCTACCTCATGCCAGTCACAAAACTAAACTCTAGGGGTACCTGGCTGGCTCAGAGGGAAAAGTGTGTGACTCCTGATCTCAGGGTGAGGAGTTCGAGCCCCACGTGGAGCAGAGGGATCACGTAAGTAAATAAACTTTAAAACGAAACTAAAGCCCAGGAGGAGTGTAGATGCATCCTGGAAAGGCTAGACACTGACACTTGAGAGGCCATCTCAGGAGAGCAGCTGTGTACCCTGGGTGACAGGGGATGACCTCTGAAGTAGGATACGCAAAGCAAAAACCACAAGGGGAACAATTGATGAATTGGATTTCATTAAGAACTTCTGCTTGTCAACACACCATTAAGAGACTGAAAGCAAACCACACAGCGGGAGAAGAAATCTACAGGACATGGGCCCAACAAAACACTTACATTCAGAATCCATAAAGAATTCCACAAATCAATAAGAAAGAGGAAATACAATGTTAAAAGGAGGGAGAAGCTAAAGACTTGCAAAGGTACTTCATAAAAGAGAATATCCCATCCCAATAGGTACCCCCCCCAAAAAAACTTGAAAAGGGGCTTAGCGAGATTAGTCATCAGAAAAATGAAAATTAAAATGACAGTAAGACACTGCTTAGGTCAGGCAATGTGGGGGCCTCCCAGGAAAAATCCACTGAGCTGTACACTGAAGGATTTATGTGCTCTTCTCTATTTATGACACTTGCCAAAATGTTTCCTAAAAAAGGGAGAGCCTTGAGAAATCTATTAACCAAATTTAATGTGTACCTGATTGGGTCTCGCTTCACACAAACCAACTGTTAGCAAAGTATTTGTGAGCTTACCCACTAACTGCGTATTTGATGATAACAAAGACTTTGTAAAGGGGACATGATGGTGTTGCAGCGAGGTCTTAGGGGGCTCAGTCATGATCTCAGGTTCGCGGGATCTGTGCTGACAGCACGGAACCTGCTTGAGATTCTCGGTCTCCTGCTCCCTTTGCACACCCTCCCCCCCCACTCTGCTGCACGTGCACACATCAGTATGAACTCGCTGTCTCTCACAAAATCAATAAACATTTAAAGAAAAAGAAAAGTTCTTATCGTTTAGAGCTACATAATATATATAGTATATATGTAGCATATAGTATAAATACATATGTTATAAGTAAAATAACATCTTGGCTATGCTTCAAAAATAACAGGACAAAGGAGGACAGTAAAACAAAAATAGATGAGTTGGTGGCCAGTATAACTGGACAGTAAGCACCAACAAATCGCTGCACAGGTGGCCCTTGAACATGTGGGGCAGGGGCACTGACCAACCCCCCGCCCTACAGCCGAAACTCCATGTGTAACTTTCGACTTTCTGAAAATTTAGCTGTTAATAGCCTACCATTGACTGGCAGCCTTACCAACAATGTCAATAATTAGTTAACACGTATTTTTATATGCCTTATATACTGTATTCTTACAATAAAGTAAGCTGGAGAAAAGAAAAGGTTAAGAAAATCATAAGGAAGAGGGAATGCATTCACAGGACTGTGCTTCATGTATTGAAGAAAATCCACATCTGAGTGGACTTGCATGGGTGAAACTCGTGTTGTTCAAGGGTCACCTGTACTGTTGCACTTTGGTGTTTAAAATCCTGTATAACAACACCTTTCGTTAAAGCGATTGCATGGCCAAGGTGCTATGCTTTGGGGCTCTCCATGACTCCTCCCTTCCACCCGACCCCGACATAATCAAGTACTATCATGCAGTAACAACGGAAGCCATGAACACTGAACCCCTGGGGTACGGAGACCTCAAGAAGTCCTCGTGGCTGTCCCCTCCTTATCAGGCGGGGTATCTGGGACGGGGCCTAAACATTTGCACACAGAGCAGTACAGGAAATGTCTACTCTCAGATAGAAAACACAAAATATTTATGAAAGAGCAACCATTGATCTATACGCTTTGGGGGATATGCCAACAGAAGGTCTCTGGGCAGCCTGGGTGTCCTCCTGGGAAGAGAAGATTTCTAACAGAGGCTCCCGGAGCTAACCCTTTCTGTCTTATGCCTGGTCACTAAGCCTGTGCTGTCCAGCCTCTCTTGGTGACAGGTCTGTTGCTTCCTTAGCCTGGCCGGGGCTGCTCCGGGAGTAAAGTCATCAACTACAAATTCTTGTTATAAAACAAGTCTGGCTCTTTCTTATTCCAGGGTCCTGGACTAGTACAGGCTTTCACAGTGTAGAAACAAACCCTTCAGGAGAAAGACTCAAGTAGTTACAAAAATAACCTGGCTGGGGCCTCCTGAACCAGCGTGTCCCCCAGGAAGCCCTCCGGGTCTAGTCCTTCCATCTGGGCCTCACTTGCCACTCAGTAGTGAAGGCCAGTGAACTGAGAAGCACATCTCCAAGTTGCACCTAGCTTAGTCTGCTCCCATTCTGGGCAAAAGTCCATGTGAGCTCTCAGAGAAGTGAGCTCTCCCTGCAGCGGCTCCTGGAGGAAGGACCATTTTTTTACTGCCCGCCCTTACAGGCTCCTTTATCTTCCAATCAGACTAATGAAACAGTGCGGGCTTCAAAGGTTAAGGGGCCAAAGTTTCATATACACAAAAAGGGCAAGGCTAAAAAATGAATGTATACAACTGTTCCACTTTTCTCTTGACCCCCAGAAACCTAAACAGCAGGTGCTTTTCAGACTAAGACCAGGCATCTCTGACTAGTGTAGGGGGTGAGCACACAGCTCTGAAGACTGTGCGCCTGGCTCTCCTGGACACCAGCCACGTGACCTCAAATTGCCAATGCTTCGGTCTATCATCTGCAAAGTTGATGAGATTGATGTAGTACAGTTTGTGTAGAGCGCTTAAAACAATGCCTGGTGTTGGTTCTTGGTGTTATCCTAGGACTACAGAAGCCATGGACAGAAAGAATGAGAAGGGAGGGTCCTCGGGAACGAAGAAAAAGAACAGTGTTGTTAAGGGGCACCGGCTCAGTCAGCCAAGTGTCTGACTTTGGCTCAGGTCATGATCTCACGGTTTATGGGTTTGAGCCCCACATCGGGCTGTGCTGACAGCTCAGAGTCTGGAGCCTGCTTCGGATTCTGTGTCTCCCTCTCTCTCTCTGCCCCTCCCCCGCTCATGCTCTGTCTCTCAAAAATAAATAAATGTTTAAAAATATAGAACAGTGCTGTTGAAACTCTATGGCTAAACTCTATGAACTCATCTATTTCTAGCTATTTTCATGTCATCAAACAATATTCATCAATAATTTGGAGAGAGAAAAAGATATTCCAAGATAAGAGGTACAGCAGGAAAGTGGACAGCCTTAGATCTGAGAAAGGTATACAGAAAGGCTGCTCTTCTGGTGATGATGCAAACCCTACTCACACTAAATAAGGAGCCTGCAAGCCCATGCACTCCCAGCCTTGACTCAGACACTGCCGCTCCATGCGCCCCAAAATGGAGCTAAGAGCTGCTTTTGCTCTCTTGTCATTAATGACTGGCATCCTTCAAACAACTTTTTAAATGTTTTTAATTTAATGTTTCATATCTGTCCATACATTTAATATTAGTTAGTAAAGGGAATAATTTCAAAATAACTAATCAAAGAGGTCCAGGGAACTAAAATATGAATTTTATTAATTAGGGGTGCTTGGGAGGCTCAGTCGGTTAAGCACCTGACGTAGTTTCGGCTCAGGTCATGATCTCACAGCTTTGTGAGTTCAAGTCCCCAGTAGGGCTCTGGGCTGGCTGGCTGTATGGAACCTGCTTGGGATTCTCTCTCCTCCTCTCTCTCTTGAACCCTCCCCCACTCATGCTGTTTCTGTCTCTCTCAAAAATACATAAACTTTAAAAAATGATAATAGAATCAAAGTCTAGCCATTAGACCATTACTTCTATATGACCTGTGTATACATTCTGAAAAAAACATTTTCTCATAATTAGAACTCATTTCTCGTTAATAATCATAATTGTGCTTCACCATGGACTATTCTTTAATGATTATAATGCCAGAGAAGTGAATAGCATGTGTGACACTGAGAATGAGGAACACTGCCCCAAGGGCCTGCTGTCTACCACGCAGACTCCAGGGTCCATTAATTATTCAGCTACTTTTCAAAGTTAATAAATAGGAGTGTCTTTTTGTCCTTTATTCCCCAGATGAATTTAACCAAATGAGAGAGATGGGTGTATATGTACAGAGCTGGCAGTCTGGGCACATGGGAGATGCAGGAGCCAAAGGGAGAGGTAAAGAATGTACAGATTTCATGTCAATTAAAGATGCACACCACTTGTTTATCCGGTATGCTTCCATTATGACTAAATTCTCACAAATATTTTGATGGTTTCTGAGGGTATTTTAAAATAAGTGAGTACCTTAAAAACATAAAATCCAAAAAAATAAAAAGAAAGCAAAATCCAAATGACACCTAAAAACATATACTCATACTTAGAAAATGCAAACACTGAAGGATCAGATGGAAATTTTTATCCTACCAGAAAAATAACGTATGCATACAGGTGTACTTGATTGCAAACATGCATGGGGGAGGGGCAGAGAGAGAGAGGGAGAGAGAATCTCAAGCAGACTCCACGCTCAGTGTGGAGCCTGACGCAGGGCTCGATCTCACGACCCTGGGATCATGACCTCAGCCGAAATCGAGTCAGACGCTCAACCGATAGAGCCCCCCAGGTGCCCTAAATGGAATCATATTACATAGTTTTGCTACACACATTCCTTACTGTCTCTGTCTCTCAGCGCATCCCAAGACTACTTCCAGATCAGCACACAGCGATGACCACATTCTCTTTGCTCTTGCACAGAGTGCTTCAGGGAATAGCCTTGCACACAGGGCTCGGCATTGTACGTGGCTTTTCAACGTGACCTGCTACCAAAGTTGGTAGCTCCAGGCAGCTCCAACCAGTCTATCCCACTTGTGTGGCTGGAAAAGAATAGTCTAGTTTCCTAGGTGGATTTCAGTGCTTCGGAAACTTTCCAAGGACGGCATGGTTTATACCCCATGGGTCTCAGGAACAGCATGGGAAAGGCCTGTGTCCAGCTGAGGGAGGTAAATGCTTCTGCCTGTTTACTTCTGAGTGTGAGGGTTCCTGTGGCAATGCAGGAACCTGTCTTTGCACATAAGTCCGCCCAGTGCACCACCCTCCCGCCACTTACAGGTGCATGATGCAGGCCTACGATGGGATGAGATGTTTGAAGGAGGGGGAAATAACAGAGGGCCAGAGATGGGTGCAAACAGCGGGGAGGACTGCCAGGTTAGCGGACCTAAACTCTCCCTCAGGAGGACCAACAGGAAACACAATCCGGAGCTGCCTGCCTCGGAGAGCATGGGAACACAGTCACATGGGAGAGTGACCACAGGGCCTACAGCTTTACGTCTTGACAATTAGTTGCCTCAAATCCTTTTTGAAAGGATGGCAGGCTTAAAATCTATTTTGAGGGGCGCTGTTGGTTAGGGGTCTGACTGCAGCTCGGGTCATGATCTCATGGTTCATGGGTTCGAGCCCTACATTGGGCTCTGTGCTGACAGCTCAGAGCCTAGAGTCTGCTTCACATTCTGAGTCTCCCTCTCTGTGCCACCCTCCCTCTGGCCCATGCTCTGTCTCCCTCAAAAATAAACATTAAAAAAATTTTTTAATCTATTCTGAAATCTGCTGACAGCATTTTTCCAATGGTAACATTTGTTACCTTATTTGACTCCCATTATCTATTTATTCAACAGGTAGGCTGAGGTCATTTTTGTACTTAAAAGACATAATGACTACAGGGCAGCAAAGTTATACAATTCACTCGAGGTCGATCAGCTGTGTTCTGACTCCAGGCACTGGGCTTTTGAGCCCCACGTTGGGTGCAGAGATTACTTAAAAATAATAAAAACTTAGTGGCTTAGTCAGTTAAGCATTCTACTTTGGCTCAGGTCATGATCACATCTTCATGGGTTCAAGCCCCACGTCGGGCTCCATGCTGACAGCTCAGAGCCTGGAGCCTGCTTCAGATTCTGTGTCTCCCTCTCTCTCTGCCCCTCACTCACTCACTCTCTCTCAAAAATAAGCATTTAAAAATTAAAATAGTTATTGATAGTTATTAAGTATGAATACTAAAAAGTAAAAACGTTTTGTGGAAATGAGGTTTCATATTTTATTATAAACACACATGCTACCTTAGCATTTTAAAAAAATTCAACAGCTCTTAATTTTTACAGTTAGACACTGCCTTGGAGGATACTAATAATTTGACATTTCAGTGTTTAATGCCTATTTCTTGAGTTGTCTTTTTTATAAGTCAGGTCTGTCCTAGATGAGAATTTTTTAAACTTTTTTGAGAACGTCCTACAGAAGGAATATATTTTACTTTGTAAAGCATAGCTACATGTCTGTCATTGAAACGAAATTTTCACAAAATCATTATCACCCTTCGTATGAGTGTTTCCTTTGGTTAGCATCTATGCTCTCATACTCTTGAGGAAAGAGGTCTAGAAAGGCTCTACAGACTTGAAGATGGGGGTCTTAGTAAATTAGAAAACATTAAAACAGCCTTCAAACTGAAGGCCTACACAGGTGCTACTCTAGGAGGCTAGAAGTCAGGAAAGGCTCAAAATGAGCTGAATCTCAAAGATGAACTGGAATCGGAGGGGGTAGAGACTCAAAAGATGACATGAGCCCAGCACGACTGGGGGACAGTGGCGAAGGGTTCATAAAGGGAGTGGTAAAGGGATAAAGTCAAAAAGAAAGCCTGAGGTCAGTCTGCAGAGAGCAAGACAGACTGTGGGTTTCATCCTGGAGATGACAATGGCCATTATTGAAGGTGCGTGTACAGCGTGCTATTCTAGGATTGTTCTGCACACGGACTGCAAACCCAGTTCTAAGACCACTCAGACCTCAGACACCATGTTCTCCAGCTACATTTTAGCCCAGAGAAAAATGCGTGTGCACATAGACTTTCATAAATTCAGAATTCTAATCAGAGCAGCCTGGATCACATATAAAATATAGAAAAGTGAGGATACACCCATTAAGTTTAGACAGCCACTGAGCCCAGTTTCTGTGTCTTTTCATCCTTTTTATTTTTGTTATGAAGCGTGAGCCTTATCTGCAGCAACCACTAAGCGACGACTCAGACACTTCCAAGAAAATGTCTGCGCACACTAGGTGTGTGAGCGATCACCCCCACATGTAAACAATCATTTCCTTAGGAAAGCTATCCACTTCACCCAGACGCTTGTCCTCAACACGGTTAGGAGCCTAACAAATTATTATGAACAACCCTTAATAATAATAAGGTCTCAAGTGAACATACAAACAGGGATCTCTGAAGGTGTTAACTATCCAGTAATTCAGGCTCTGCTGGCTACAGGGACGGTGCCCTACGATCCTTAGCTGGCTCTTGGGTCTGTCTCAGGAGAATAAAAACATCCAATGTGAGTCACCTTGTGATTACACCGCCACCCAAAAGCATATTTAAGAGATGAGAACTACAAAGCTAAGTCTTTGTAGGATCCTGCATGGGACTTCCTCTCCCATCTGAGGATCTAAGGATTAACAGAACCCAGGATTCTTTTACCAATTTTTCCTCGTCATCATTCTTTATCATTTTTTCCAAAGTGGAAAAAGACTGTCTCCCAAGGCCTCCCTGAAGTTACCTGGACTTGTTAATACGGTAAATTTCAGAGACAGAAAACGCCTTAGTTAAATCTAGGTTTTTTCCACAGGGAAACTCCTTCAGAGATAGATTTCTTTTTTTACATTTCTGAGAAAATGTCTGCACACACCAGGTGTGTGAGCGATCACCCCCGCACGTAAATAAAACTCGTTTAAGGTAGTGTAGACCATTCATTAACCAGTGGTCAAGGTTCAACCCAGTTTTTGTTGCTGCACAAATGCAGGAACACAAAACGCGAACGTCACCGTGACACGGAAGCCTCACGTTTCACCAAAAAATGTCATGCTTGGATCCCAAGCAGAGTCCAAATACTCCTGGGAAGGGATGCACTTTTGGAGAAGACGGCTGGAAGGGAGAGGGGCCGCCCCTGGGCAGGTGCCCGCGCACAACCCGCTCCCGGACAGCAGCCCACCTCCCCGGGGCGGGGGGAGCAGGGCTCTCATCCGCCCACCGCCCCAGACACCCGCGGCACGCACAAATTCCAGCTTCTCCACACTGACCCCAGGAGGTTGTTTACCCGGGGATACTGCCGGCGGAGCAGCCACGGCCGCCCACCCTGTGCCTCCTCGTCCAGATCCTGCTGCTCCCGTCGGAAGCCCGAGACCCCGACCCCGACCGGGGGCGTCGGGGCCAGGGTCTGGGTCGCGTCCGCGGTTCGCCCGCCCCGCTGCCCCGCGCACGTGCCGCCTGACAGGCCCCCCATAGGCTCCATACCTGCTACCGGAAGTGAGTGAGGAGGGCAGTATAGGCATTTCCTGTGACGCGAGCGCCTGGACTCCATTAGGCAGCAGCTGGGGGAAGAATCAACACACCAGGGAGCGGAGCGCAGCCACCGAGCGCCGAGGCGGCCGCTGCCTCCGCCACCGCCCGCCGCC
>NC_043702.1:116907641-116920787 GCF_006229205.1 Suricata suricatta
CGACCCCCTCCCCCGCCCCCGGCCCCCTCGCCCCCTCCCCCGGCCCCCGCCTCGCCCCGCCGGCTTCCCACCACGGCCTCTCTCGGCGAGGAAACTCTGGCCTCCGCTTCCTCCTCCTCCGACTCGGACGCCGGCGGAGCCTCCCCGCCCCCGCGGAAGAAACCCCGAGCCTCGGCGGCGGAGGGAGCAGGAGAGCCCGGGGCTTCCGCAGGCAGAGCAGGCCTCTCCCCTCCGTCCTCGTCGTCCTCGTCGTCGTCCTCCTCCTCCTCCGTGGTGGTGGTGGTGGGACTGCCCCCGGCCGCGGCCCCCGCCGCCGCCCCCCACCGAAGTAGCGGCCACAGCCTGGTCAGCGGCGGCATCATGCAGGCCAACGGGGCAGGAGGAGGAGGAGGCGGCGGCGGCGGAGGGGGCGGCGGGGGCCAGGGACAGACCCAGGAGCTGGCCTGCCTGTCGGCCCAGAACGGGGAGTCGTCCCCGTCGTCGTCGTCGTCCGCGGGGGACCTTGCCCACGCCAACGGGCTGCTGCCTTCCGCCCCCTCCGCCGCCAGCAACAATAGCAACAGCCTCAACGTCAATAACGGGGTCCCCGGCGGGGCGGCCGCCGCCACCGCCGCCGCCTCGGCCGCCGCCGCCGCGTCCTCGGCCACCCCGGAGCTGGGCAGCAGCCTCAAGAAGAAGAAGCGGCTGTCGCAGTCGGACGAGGATGTCATTCGGCTAATAGGACAGCACCTGAACGGCCTAGGGCTCAAGTAAGTGTCCTTTCTGGGCGGCCGGTGCGGACGGGCGGGGGGGGCCGGGGCCGCTTTGGCAGAGGGGCGGGCAGGATGGCTGCGGGAACTGGAGGGGGCCGGGAGATTGTCTGTCCGTCTGGACAGATGCGGGAGTGTGTCCGTGTGCGGGGGGCGGGGGGGGGCTGGGGGAGGGGCGGACGGGAGCCGCTGGAAATAATGAACCTGGGAGGATTTATTTTTCAAGTGTATGCGGGAGGCGCCTTTGTGGGACAGCCCCTTACCCCCCCCCCACGCTTTGACGGGCACCCCCAGGCAGAGCACCAGCCCCGGAGGACAGTCACCTACAAGTGCTCGGAGAAACAGAGGGCCCAGGACGCTTAGAGGGAGGCCTTGCAGGAAGCCTGGTGGGAATGGACGAGTGGGACACCCTGTTGTCATTTAAAGGCCCCTGTGTACCCGCAGGAGTCCTGCCACCAACTGCCCCAGGCCCTGTCTGGGCCCAGAAAGCCATTGCCTGTGAAAAAGGGACATCTGATGTGTAGATGCGATGCAGGTGGCCTGGCGTGCCTTAACCTGGGTGGAGGTGGACAGCGACCTGGGCCACAACCCCCCAGGCTGTGCACACAAAGGAAACCTTCCCCAGGTGGAAGGTGGGGTGGGTTGGGGTGCCCTGGAGGGCCCCAGTGAGCTCTGGGCCAGCCTGGCTGTGGTTCTGGATTCATAGATTTGTTCTGGGGGTGGAGTGGGGGGGGGGGGGCCACTTTCTAGAAGTGACTTCACTGATCTGGTTCTCTGGCAAAACGTCCAGAGCTGAGCAAGAAAACATCGAATCATAAACACTAACATGTAAAGTGATGAGGAGAGTCTCAGGAATCGAACTATCTGATGAGAGAAACTACATTTGATCAATCTTTCCAGCTCTCAAAGACACACACACATCTTCGAAAGATTTTCGTTTGTTCCCTGAGGAAAAGGATTAGTATGAAAACAGATCTTGTAAATGCGAGCAGAACATATTACTGAGACCAGAAGCAAGCTGACAGCAGCAGGAGGAAATAACTCGTGACCGTTTGGAACCTACACCATAGTAAATTTGCTATTTTTAGTAGAGCGAGAAAGAGAGTGATTTTTGATGCTGGATTTATTTTAATTTCAAAGATTGACCTAGTAGAATTTCCGTGCGAGTGTACTGTCTGGATGTAAGGCCCTCCCCTGGCCCGGGTCCTCCGGATCACCTTGTCTGGAGCTGACAGTTTCTGTCTTCTGAAGCGTTGTAAGGTGGTTAGTATGTGTCCTGGGTCTTCCTTTATTTGACCAGTTACAACGTGTCTTTGGAGATTTCCTAGTTTGCTAAACTTATGAGGAATTACATGGTAAACATCGGAAGATCTTAACCCTAATTCTGGTTTCAAGAAGGCCTTTAACTTGACATAAACGTAGGAAGGTGGCAGTTTAAAAATATAAGTTTGTTGAGCCGAGCACATTGAAAAGCTATTTCTTACTTTCTTTTTCTTCATCATGAGTTTAGCTTGAAAACCTCTGCAACTGTTTTTATGGACGTTAGTTTATTTAGAAGGGTGAACCCTAAAGTTGGCCAGGTCTTTTTTACACTGTATCTCTCCTGCAGCCAGACTGTTGATCTCCTCATGCAAGAGTCAGGATGTCGTTTAGAACATCCTTCTGCTACCAAATTCCGAAATCATGTCATGGAAGGAGACTGGGATAAGGTAAAGTAGGGCATATAGAGCTGTGTGACTGCTGCTAAAATTATATATTTGAATGTGCATTCTGTGACATTTCTGTTTTTCTTTTATACCAATTTTTGCAGGCAGAAAATGACCTGAATGAACTAAAGCCCTTAGTGCATTCTCCTCATGCTATTGTGGTAAGAGGCGCGCTTGAAATCTCTCAAACGTTGTTGGGAATAATTGTGGTAAATACACTTTTGTTCTTAGTTTCACATTCTTGCTTATTTTAGTAGGTTATTGATAACTCTAGGCTTCTGCTACCTATGAAAGATAAAGTCTAAAAATTGTTAGAGTTTGTAGAGTTAAGTTTGTAAACTGCAATGAGTGTTAATGATTTAAAGTTTCGAGTTTGATGTCTTGAAAATCATGTTTAATGTCTTGAAAATCATGGTTAATAAGTGTGTTGTTTGAACCCATAAGTTAAGTTTCTACACCATTAATTGAAAGATGTTCATGCTCTCAGTGCTATTAGGAGCAGTTTTATATTTGTGGAATCAAAGATAAGTTCTGCTTTTTCATTATTTATACCGAATGTGCCAGCAAAGGAGATGTATCCTGTAACCCTCCCTCAGTAGCTGGTACATTAATTGTCTTTTTTTTTCATTTTGGGGAATAAGAGTTAGCTCAGGCCAGCTCTTTTGGTGTGCTCGCCATTTTCCATTCTTGCAGTCCAGGCGTGTAAATGGACAGTGCCCGAGTTGGTCCGTGTACATCAGTCTGGTAGGGTTTGTGAGCAACTCTGACCACGGGGCTCTGCTCACAGGCCTTCTTGCCACGAGTTCACCCCTCTCCTCCGGATTCAGGAATCCTTTATACTGAGAGGACTTTAATTCTTGTGTAGATGTCGGTGAGGGAGAGGAGGGGATAAGTTTTTCTAAGGGCTTGTGATTGGAAACCAAGAAGAATCAGCTGCCTGGCCGCTGGCCTTTTAACTTCTAGCTGATTCATTTGTTGTCAAAAGCAGTTTCCTGTCTGGTGGGGGAGGGAAGGAGCACCAATAGGAAGTGAAGTAGAGAAACCAGCTGTTTGTTAAATATTAGTGACTACTGGTACCTTTTTATTTTTTTTTAATTAGGTCAAACATTAATCTTTTTGCCTTTGTCTGTAAACCTAATAGGGCCTCTTATTTTTGTTTTTGGGCTGTGTGTGTGTGTGTGAATCTTAATTACAAAAGAGTTTTCAAATTCATAATATGATTTTATGCAGTAATATATAATCCTAGGGAATGTACTTCAGGTGAATTAAAGGTACAGAGTATGAACAAATGCAGATTGGTTTAAATTGATGATCTAGTGTGTATATATATATATATATATGTATATATTTTCAGTGAACACTTAAATATTAAAATTTTTACTTATTGAATAAGAAAATAATAAGTTAACTTGTGAAATAATCAGTTCCATGTCAAATATTAGAAATGAAAACACAGAAATTAAACATGTATATTTAAAAGGGTCATAAGTTTTCCAGCAATTATGTTTTCCTCAGTCGTTGTGTTTGGGTTTTATCAGAGAAACAAAATGAAAAAAAAAAAAAACCCTAAGTATTTTTAAATAGAGCAGTTTCTTATAAGGGATTAGCTCTGGCAGAATGGAAGGTGACCCTAAAATAAAAACAAAAAAATACAAGTATGTGGGTTTGGGGAGGATTATTTGCCTTTTGTAAGCCTCACTTCAAATTATATTTGTAATTTAATAAATTTTGGTAGGCTCATTTCCTATTTTTTCCTACTTGATAATAGAAATTTGGGGCTTGTGTCTTGGATTTAGGTTAAGACTGTCTCAGTTGAAATCTTCATTAGAAGCAACATGTAAACTCAGGAAAGGTAGTAGTAGATAATGAGGAGGAATCCTTTCTTTTTACAGCCTGTTCAGTCTATATAGAACATTCTAGGATCTAATAAAAGATGAAGCTTAAATCTCTGGCTGAGCCTCACGCCACCAAACTCTTTAGGTATTTATACAAGAAAAGGGTTCCAGGTTTAAGATTCAGTTCAGCATTTTTTCACCCTTTGAATTTGTGTTCAGATTTGCTCCTCTCTCCCTCTCCATCTCCAGAAGATGATCTAGCCCAAGCGTAGTTGTAATAAAACCACAGAAGACCCCTCTTTGGAGCTTTCTTTTAGCATCATTATTCTAATTGTATGCTCAGACACATTTGATGACTTTGTCTAGACTAAAATTGTATTTTACTTTTTAAACTTTTCTTTGAAGTTTATTTATTTTGGGGGAGAGAGAGAGTGAGAGCGTGTGGGAGAGGCAGAAAGAGAAGGGGAGAGAGAGTCCCAGGCAGGCTCCATGCAGAGCCTGACTTGGGGCTCAAACCCGCAAAACCACGAGATGGTGACCTGAGCTGAAATCAGGAATCAGGCGCTTAACCCAACTGAGTCACCCAGGCACCCTGTATTTTATTTTTTAAACTCAAATATTTTTATTGACCCTGCACCTCCCCACATACCATATTTTTAATTGGTTTCTAGTCAGACGATACCAGAAATAGCAGAATTTGCTCTGAACTTTCTGGAAAGTGAGCTTCATGAATCAACATTTGTCAGTTTGGGTTCAAATATGGTTCAGCATGTCCGGGGAGTTCGGGTGGGTAGCAGGGGCCAGTAGCATGGGAGACTCAGTCTAAATGTTTTATGTATTTTTTAGTATCCAGAAACGTGCTTAAGAGAAGTGTTCAAATGCTAATTTGAGGCACAGAACTTAACTAGTGTATTTTAAAGTTAAATAGGGAGGGGCTTCTAAAGCCATGGTTTAAATAGAATTCATTTCCCCTTTCCTCTGAGTCATGGTTTAATTGCTACAACTCAGTTATAACCTTATTCCAGAGTTAGTCAGAAGCACTCCTGAGTTCGCCAGGAGGCTGCCCGGGAGAACCAGACTTCCTGTGCAGCTTCAGGGGTTTCCTTCTGCTCACATGCCGGACAGTCGCATGGAGGGCAAGAGTGCAGCAGCCCCATACCGGGTGGGATGGGGGGGCCACAGGGTTCACCACGTGGAGCTGTCTCCACCCGAGTCCCCTGTCCATGTCATGCCTCTGTTACCGTTAGGGGTAGAGGGGACATGCTGGGCGGAAGGACGCTGAGAGATGATCCGAGGACAGAAGAATCTCTCATGGAGGTCTCCTTAGGAGCCAGGAGAAGACAGAAGGAGGAGCCTGTTTTATCGGTCTCTTTCCTTCTTTCCTATTTGAGAAGCTTGTGATCTTAAAACAAAATAAAAAGTTTAGTAATACTCTATCTCCAGCTCATCAACTTTAGCTTTGCCTAATTTCTACAAACTTTTTCAGTAAATAATAAACATCCTTTGTGAATGATGTTAATTTTCTTGAAGTTGTGTTTACAGTTTTGGGATGTAAAAGAACAGTATTACTCTCCATCCTTCTCATACATGTCAAATACAAATTGAACTGATTTTTAGGAGAATAAATGTTTTCTCTTCCAACCAAATCTCTAGCTGTGCTTGGCCAGTGGCGTGTCACTTGCCACGCACGCGACCAGGGCTCTATGCCCCTTCGTGGGTGTTCTTCATCTCAGTCTGGATAAAATGGCTCCCAGAGAAGTGTCTGTGCACTGTGTCCAGCACGCCCTGTCTGTCCAGGGTGTGTGCTCACCCCGGCCTCTGATAGCGTCCTCCCACCGGCGTCCAGGCTGTTTCTCCCCCTAGCAAGAGAGGGACATGCTCTCAGAGGATCTTGGTGGGAAAATTCCACTGAGGGCACTGTCCCTACACACATTGGACCTAATGATGGATACCCAAAATATAAAGATTCACCTTGAGTTTTCAAAAGTAATTTTCTCCAAATTTCCAATTGCCAAGAAAACTTAGTGAAGCAGTAAGTACACATACTGGCCGGATCCTTGTGGTGTTTAAATGAAAATTCTGCAGCTAAACACAATCCTCAAATTTGAATTAGAAAGACTTGGAAATGAAACTTGTAATGGTATATCGATAAATGGAAATCTATAAAATCTACATTTCATAAAGTGTTTTTATTTTTTTCAGAAGATAAAATAATGAGAATGTCCAGGATAACTTCAAATTAAAATTCTTTTATTTTTAAGTTGTTTTTTGGGTTTTGTCACCTGGTGGACTTGAAAGTATTTTTTTATTTGACACAGAAAGGTTAACTTTAGGCTCCACGTACAACAGCACACTTTTCAGGACCTCTTGGTAACCGATCTGTTTCTGAAGCATCGTTAGGCAGTAAAATTGGAGAAGGGTAAATTTTCTAGAGTTGTAGGAGCGTCTCTTAAAGTTTGAAATTTTTTTCGTCATTCTTCAGTTACAAGTTTAAGTTGTAGATTCTCACCAAACATATGCTGTGTATCTTATAAAAGATATGTTTAAATGTAGGCCTGATTAGGTGACAGGGTTTGTTTACTTTCGCTAGAAACCATTTTTCTAAACTTGTACCTATGCCTTTTTTTCTGAATACTCCCTAATAGAAAACCATGTAGAAGTGCCTGGGTGGCCCAGTCAGTTAAGCATCCAACCTCAGCTTAGGCCATTATCTCATGGTTCATGGGTTCAAGCCCTACGTCGGGCTCTGTGCTGACAGCTCAGAATCTGCCTCAGAATCTGTGCTCCCCTCTCTGTTTGACCCTCCCATGCTCGTGCTTTCTTAAAATAATAAATAAATAAGCATTAAAAAATAAAGAAAAAACCGTGTAGAGAGGTTCATGGTGCTCTCAAAAGCTCTGAGAAGAACCGATAATTTCTCGACACCATTTGAGGACAGCAGTGTATATATATTTAATGTTTTCCAAGTAAGCCTCTTCCTGAAGAAGAAGAAGCTATAGTTTGTTTTTTTCTTTTAAGTACTACTAAAGATTTAAAATCTTTGCCACTGAGTTCCGTGGGGTCTCGACCATGCCTGACATTCTCTGTGCCTGCACCACCCAGTGTGCTCAGGCACCACAGGTAGGGGTGCGGAGAGAGCCCCACTAAGCAGCAGGTTTCGATTGTAAGAGTCTCCCCTTGGTACTCAGAAGACTCTGTCTTTTCTAGCCAGAAAGCTGCTAAGATCACAATGATCACTTTCAAACGTACAATAATAAAGGGACAGTAAAAAGAGTTAGAACCAAACTCATTCCAGGAAAAAACTAAATGTGACAGTGCTTCATAGTAAGCTGGAAGTGGTTGGTTGGTTTGGGGGGAAAGAGCTGAGAATTGTCTGCCTCACGGTTTAGTGCTTCCAGAGCTCAGGCTGTTACTTACCAGTCCCCAAGTACAAAAATGGAATCCTTTTGCAGATGTTTCAGCTCAGTCTTATTTTTTTTTTCCCCTTAAGCTTATTTATTTATTTTGAGAGAGAGAAAGAGAAAACATGCAAGGGGCAGAGAGAGAGAGGGAGAAGGAATCCCAAGCAGGCTCTGCACTATCAGGGTTTGAACTCATGAACTCTGAGCTCATGACCTGAGCTGAAATCAAGTCGTGTGCTTAACCAACTGAGCCTCCCGTGTGCGCCTGCATTCTAGTTTTTAAGTGATTCCTCCATGAATCAGTTTGTCTTTTCAAAACTTGTTGCATAAAAGCCCCAAATGCCCAATTATAAAAGTCAGGCTTTTAAAACGAATTTTGAATACTTGGAATAGTTCTGAATTTTCATAGAAGAAATAAAATTTTAAGTGAATGTTTTAAGGGCAGAGTTCATGTTTTCAGGTGTTGATGCCTTGGGCACTAAATGGTCTTACCTCATTTGAGATCGTGCGTTGAAAGCAGAGTTTTATTAAGATGTGGAATTGCAAAGTCACGTTTTGTCTACTGTGACTATGTTAACCCAAAATATTTGAGTCATTGTAAAGCTTTATAAAAGTTACTTTCAAAGGACATAGTAGAATGGTTTCTACTGTTCTGTTTAGGCACAAACATTTTCTGAAACCTCCATCAACTTTTTTCCCCTGACCGCTGCTTTCTGTCATGTCAGAGGATGAAGTTTTTGCTGCTGCAGCAGAAGTACCTGGAATACCTGGAGGACGGCAAGGTCCTGGAGGCGCTTCAAGTTCTGCGCTGCGAATTGACGCCCCTGAAGTACAACACGGAGCGCATACACGTTCTCAGCGGGTAAGGAAGCCGGCCGGGCCCCCAGGCCACCAGGGAAGGGGCCGCCAGGGTCAGCAGGGGCACCGTGCCGGGGCTCCACGTCTGAATATTGCTGACCCCTCGGACCACGTTGGTCTGGATAAACTCACGCACGGGTCCGAGCTGCTGTTGTCATAGGGGGAAGCTCTGGGGCCAGAGCAGAGGATAGAGGGCTGCTGGCCATGGGCGAGAGACTCGCGTGTTGCCGTCTCGTGTGAGAACCGGCGAAGCGTCAGCCGTCTCTGTTCGAGTGTACTGTCGAGTCCCGGGCCCTTGCTGGGTAAGAGCCTCGCGTCAGCCGTGTGCGTGTCCTCCTGTTGGTGCACGCGCTCCAGGCCACGCCTTCACATGCTGTCCGTGGGGAGGCTCGCCACTCCCGGCGCGTGTCTGCCGGCCGGCCCGATGTCCCCAGTGTGTCTCTGGGGTGTGGCAAGTGAATGCTCCCCACAGCTCTCCAGCCCACTGGTCCCCCCCACCCCAGCCTCCTCTCGCTTTCCCATCCCTGTAAATGGTAAGACCTTCTACCCACTTGTCCAGATAGAGCCGGAGCTCCATTGTGGCAGGTGTTTCACCCTTTCACTCCCCCGTGCATCGGCCTAACTCCAAAGCATACCAGATCTGTCCAGTACTCTCATCTCCATCACTTCTACTCTAGTCTGTGCACAAACAGCTCTCCTAGAATATTCCCGTAGCCTCCTCGCAAGTCCCACTCTGTACACTCTTGCTCCATTGATGACACACGGTTCACACAGCAGGACAGACAGAAGTAAAACCATACATGAAGTCATTTCTCCCTTTCTTAAAATCCAGAATCTCTGCTCAAGCCCACACGCTTGTTGGTCCTTCCCTGCCACCTTTTCCTTTATCCATTCACTCCAGTGACAACGAGTGTTTTTTCTATTCCTTAACTTGCCACGCCACTCACACTGCCTGTTCCCTTTATCTTAGATGCCCTTCATCTAACCTTTGAGTAGTGGCTACTAATTGCTAGGGTCCCAGCCCGAATGTCCTCTCCGAAAACCACCCACCAGGCCTTCACTTTCACATCCCTGTGCTTCATGTTTTTCATCATAGCATCTTTTTTTTTATTATAAGACGGGATCACAGCATCGGATCCGCATTGACTCACAAGGGGTTTCCAGATACAAAATGATGGGTAAAACGATGCCCCCAGAGAGGTGTAGGGCTTGTTTTAGGGTTTTTGAGGAAAAGGACACTGAATGTCAGAGAAGTGAAGTACCCAGTCCAGGATACAGCTAACAAACCAGAGAGCTGAGACCCAGAGCCTGTCTTGACTGATTCTAGAGTGACCGGTCCACACCCGCCACCTCTTAAAATGGTGCGGCTGCCGCTTGGCATATGGTGGCTGACCACCTACCTTCTCTGGTTAGCTCTCTGATAAGGGGTCTGATTTCTGTGTCCCCTAAAAAACATTCCCATGATAAAGTTTGTCTTGTCTGGTAACAGACACGTAACTTAATCATACAGCCTTTATTCCAAAACGAACTTCACCCAGTGTGTCCCTGCAGTGTTTCATGTAAGGAAATGACCCAGAGATGGCCAGGTTTGGACTTGGCATTCGGACCTGGGGTTTCTTCCTCTCGGCCTCTCCTTCCTGTCAAATACACCCTATGGTTTCCCGTAAACATGTTCATTTGAAACGTTAAGGTATAATGTGTATTTTATTACTACTTTCAATTTTTTTATTTTAGAGAGTGAGTGGGGGAGGGGCAGAGAGAATCCCAAGCAGGCTCCACACTGCCATTGCAGAGCCTGATGCGGGGCTCGAACTCAGGAACTGTCAGATCATGACCTGAGCCAAAATCAAGTCGGACACTTAACCAACTGAGCCACCCAGGCAAAGTAAACAGTTTTTCCATAAAATTATTGACGATAAATTTTACTCTCAAAAAGTTATTGTAGAAATCACAATTTTTATGATATCTGGCTTTTTTATGGGGTATTTAGAGTCAAACTACTCACGCTATTAGAATTCCCATCAGCTAAGACACCGTATAGTGAATAGCAAGAGGGCACGTAGGTCTATTCCCAGGGAAGAGGGGGGTAAATGACCGGGTGCTAAGTGCGGTGTGCTCTCTGCAACTCAGAAGGAGAGGAGGCGACGCTCCTATTAACTGAGAGGTTTCTGGTACTTCTCATCATTTAGTACGCTCTACCTACATACCAAATAGTGGACCAAGTACTCCAGGTACTCTCCCTTATTTAATCCTTAATTCCCTAGTTTACCCTTTTTACAAGTGAGAAGAACAGATTTGTCTGAGAACATCGTCCCAGACAGAGTAAAGGCAGCAGGAGGGTCCCTTGGCAGGTCTCATGCTGAGTCTGAATCATGTCTTCACTTCCCTTACTTCTAAAGCCGGTTCTCATGAGAGAGGCCAGAGCCAGGTCAGGGTCCCACTTCTGCCACTCCCACCCCACCCCCGCCCCCACCATGTTCTCTAGAATCCATGACTGGCGTTTCCGCCTCCTTTGGCACACATAGTGAGCCAGGAAACAGGTCCCAGATTTCCCGCTTGGGATTGCGGTGCCTTTCACGGGACGACACAAGGGTGGATATCCAGTCATACCATTTCTTACTGACGTCCATGATCAGTGCTGGAAAGTATGTTGTTGTTTGATTAACCTCATGTAAATTGAAGGGTTTTTCATTTTATTTGGGGTTTTTTGGAGTTTTACGACTGGGGAGCAGTTGAGTTGGCAGTAGGATTTAAAAGTAGCATTTGCAGCCCAGATTGCCTGGGTTCACATCCCCTTTATTTTTGCCTCTTAGCCAGTTCCAGAAGCTTTTCTGTGCCTTGGGCGCTTCCTTTGCACGAATAGAACGGGAGCACTTGCACCACACGGATAGTGGTGGGAGTTAAGTAGTCCATGTGGCTCCTGGAGCAGAGCCGCCGCACAGTGCGAACTGCGTGTGTGCTGACGGATGGCACTAATCCGCGAGCAGGCGACACTCCACGTGCTGCTGTGACGCTGTGTCGCGTTTTAGGGATTCTGTCCAGTTTCCAGGTTGTCTTAGTGAATTGGGTCCACTTGTAGAGATTTCTTCTCGATAAGTATTTCTCAGTGAAAGTATAATCAATATTTTCCAATTATGTTTAATCCGAAGCACAGGATTTGACACTCACTCTCTCTGTCATGTTTGTAGCTATCTGATGTGCAGCCACGCAGAAGACCTCCGGGCAAAAGCAGAATGGGAGGGCAAAGGAACGGCTTCTCGCTCCAAACTGCTGGACAAGCTGCAGAGTAAGATGAGTCTTCGTTCTTGGTTTCTGTGTTTTTGCTTACGTTACAAATAGGTACTGAGAATTTGCCAGGTAGCCTAGTGTCTGGACGTACTCTTTGCGAGCAGTAAGCAGGAACGTAGGGAAGAAGGGAAAATCCATCATGAAGCCCTTTCCAGACTGGGCTACGGAATCTGGGAGGCAGCACACCCCTCAGGAGCCGTCAGGGGAGAGAGAGAGACCGGGGTGCAGGGCCCACCGCCACTCTCCTGCACCTGTTTTCTCTGCGGGGCAAGTGCTGCAGTTGGAGAAAAGGGACATAAACTAGACCTTTAAACAACAACTGTTTTTCCTTTTTAAAGATGTTATCGTACATTTTTTTTTTTTAAAGTAAGCTTTGCACCCAAGGTTGGGCTCAAACTCATGACCCCAAGATCAAGAGCCACAGACTCTACCGACTAAGCCAGCCAGGCGCCACCGAAGTACAAGTGTTTTAAATGTTTTGTTGATTTCAGTAGGAAGGCCCAGATTTAAATTGTTTTCCTCTCCCCCCAGATCTATTATACGTAACTTCCAAATTAATGGGAAGGTTTTATTTTCGCCACTGTTTTATTCATAAATGACCTTTTAATCCCTTTTGGACTAAATCATGTTATTCTGGGCGTTTCATGTTGAGGTGCAGTAGACATCCTAGGAATCAGGAAACCGTGTGGTCGGGGAGGTGAGAGGCATGGAAGGATTAGAATGCACGGGTGTCTGTTAAAATGCCAGGCCCCTTCCATCTCTAGATTTCCCTGCACGCACAGTGCCACTTAGTCCCCTCAGGAGCACGGTTGTCTGTGCATTTTTCTTTCCATCACTGGCTTTTGGGGGAGGGGTGTTGGTGGGTTTGGTTTTTTTTGTTGTTTTGTTTTGCTTTGTGTCTTTATTTGATTTTAGAAATTCACATACAAATGAAAGCCCTCCTGGGGCACCTGGTGGACTCAGGGAGCATATTATTTTTTTTAATATTTTTAATTTATTTTTGAAAGACAGAGGGTTGCCTGGGTGGCTCAGTCGGTTAAGCCTCCAACTTCGGCTCAGGTCAGATCTCACGTTCGTGGGTTCGAGCCCTGCATCGGGCTCTGTGCTGACAGCTAGCTCAGAGCCTGGAGCCTGCTTCTGGTTCTGTGTCTCCTTCTCTCTCTCTGCCCCTCCCCTTCTCATGCTCTGTCTCTCTCTGTATCAAAAATAAATAAAACATTAAAAAAAGAGAGAGAGAGAGAGGCAGCACAAGCAGGGGAGGGTCAGAGAGAGATGGAGACACAGAATCCGAAGCAGGCTCCAGGCTCTG
>NC_043702.1:116920887-116975434 GCF_006229205.1 Suricata suricatta
AGCAGGGGAGGGTCAGAGAGAGATGGAGACACAGAATCCGAAGCAGGCTCCAGGCTCTGAGCTAGCTGTCAGCACAGAGCCTGACATGGGGCTCAAACCCACAAACCATGAGATCATGACCTGAGCCAAAGCTGGAAGCCGATGCTTAACCAACTCAGCCACCCAGGCGCCCTATAAATAAAATTTTTAAACAGTGCTTTTAAAAAAATCCAAGCTGGAGCCCTCCTGTCCGTTCCATTTTGTGGCAACATCCCCGTAGCCCCTGACAAATACAGATAAAGTGCGCGTCCCGCCACCCCGCCCCCACGGCTGTGTTCCAGGGCCGGTGTTACCAGGGGAGGGCAAGTGCAGAGAGGGCGGGCAGATGTCTTCAATAAAAGGTTCTGCTGTCTTGGTTTTTTTAACATTTATTTTAATTTCTTGTTTCAAAACTACCTTCTCTTGCAGCCTACTTACCGCCATCAGTGATGCTCCCCCCTCGGCGTTTACAGACCCTCCTGCGGCAGGCGGTGGAGCTGCAGAGGGACCGGTGCCTGTACCACAACACCAAACTCGACAACAGCCTAGATTCTGTGTCTCTGCTCATAGATCACGTGTGCAGTAGGTAAGAGAACAGTTTCTTCTCTTCCAAAGTAGGCTGACATCTCACAGACTCAGTACAAACTCTGTTAAAAGGTTTTCTTTTTTGGAGTCTTGTCCTGTGGCATTGAAACCATTAGTGGCTGATCCAGCGTTCACCAGTGGGGCTGCACTTCTGAAGCGGATGCTTCCGGAGAAACATGTGTTTGTGCAGCAACCCTCAGCAGGAGAGGGTCCTCCTCTTGTCTGTGGGTGGGTCCAGCCATCTCTGTGAGGGCTTGTGAGCAGTGTCAGGTGGGGATGCCACGGACCCGAGTGTTGGCCGTGCTTGGAGGCCAGGACTCTGTTTCTGGACACTTCACTATTTTAACAGTGGCCCCAAGTCTTTCCTGCCTGTAAAGATCATGAAAATACTTAGTTCCTCATGGAAGGTCTGCTTTTTAGCAAGACCTGGCCCCTGCACTAAGCATGGCTGGAGTCGAAGGCATCACTTTCTGGTTTCGGTTTACTGCTGTATCTGTCGAAACATGTAATTTAACTTGTAGGGATTGAGGCTCTACTTTTGATATTAGGAGTATTTTGAATGAAAATGCCCCTACAATTTTAATGATAATCTCCAAGTTAAAGCAGAGCTCTAATTTTGAAGGTACTGAAGAACAGGGCACCTGTGGGGCTCAGTTGTTCAAGTGTCTACCTTTTGATCTCGGCTCAAGTCATGATTTCATGGTTTGTGGGTTTGAGCCCCACATTGGGCTCTTTGCTGACAGTGCAGATCCTGCTCTGAACTCTCTCTCCCCCTCTCTGCCCCTCCCCTGCCCACATGCATATTGTCTGTCTCTCTCTATGTCTCTAAATAAGATACTAAAGAACAAATCTGGAAATTTTTCAGACATCAGGAGGGAAATGATTTGGTTCTGGTGAAGCAAACACAAGCAGCTGCAGTGGGCCTGCCCGGTGTCTTTTCCCAAAGACCCCTGCAGAAGCACTGGCGTGGGCAGGCAACAAGGACACAGGCCGGGGTGGGCTCCGGGTGTGGTGACCAGACGTTGGTGTGCCTGCGCTGGGATTGGAGCGGAAGTTGCCAGGTGTGCGCGGAGCGCTTGGGGTGTGGGTTGGTGTCGCCTCCCCTCCCCAGATGCGGTGAGAACAGGAGGCTGCCGGTTGGGCTACAGCAGTGTCATTGGCCTTCATGTAACAGATGATGACTTGGTGTGTGTCTTAAACTTGCTGAAAGTGATTGATTAGAGTCCTTTTCCTTTTTCCTGTTTTACTCTTTAACGTTGGTCTTTAACTTAGGAGAATTTCTGAATTAAATAGAGGTAGGAGATTATAGTTAAAAGGTGACATTTCATCCTTCACAGCGCCTTTAGGGACCTTGAGATAGTTGTGAACCCAAACCTTTCTTTTTGGTTCATGAACTTGCTGCTAGCAGAGCACACTGAACACTATTGGCGATGGCCTTTACGGTTCAAGAGGTGTTAGTGGGCGAAGGGCTTGCCTTCCTGTGGAAACTGGAATCTGTAAGCATGAAACCCGCATTTTACTTGATGTTGGTAGCAGCACCTGTGAAAGTAAATGATGGAAAAGGTTTAGTCTGACCTTGTCCTGCCCTCAGATCAGGGATCAGGCTCTTAGACCCTACGTCAAGAGCACTCCTGAAGTTGTACGTGGGAATGAGAGTTAATGCTTTCCAGAACTCGTTGATTGGAAGGTCTCCCCTATAGTCTTAAAAACAAAGTGAAACTTTAACTTTGTGCTTCTACTAGTTACCAGCGCGCGCACGCACACACACACACCCCCACCTGCCTCAGAGTCTGCTGCTCAAGGTAGTTCCCTGCTGTGCGGTCACAATGACTGTGTCCATCACTCCGGATTTCTGCAGCCAGCGGCAGCCCCACACAGATGTGGGTGACAGACAGCTTCTTCATTAAACCCACTGACTGCTGTGCAGACTCTCTCGTGTCCCTGCAGGCTGCTGCCCGCTACCAGCCCCTCTGTTAAGTGTGTGCTCCAGGCGGTTTCTTTTTTCATCCGACCTTCCTCCTCTGGGTTCTAATGGTGCCCGTATCCAGGTGAGGGCTACAGAATTGCTCTCCTAAGCCTTGCACCTTAATATAACTGTGCGTGTCGCTTAAGGGTCTTAAATGCAGCACATCCAAAGTGGAACTTCCCTCTCTGCCTGTCCCTGCGTAGTCTGCCTTTCCTCTTAAATTCTGTCTCAGTGAAGGCCTCCACCTGCCCAGCCTCTCCAGGCTGGAGCACCAGGACTAAGCCTAGCAGCACGTCCATGGGCACACTTGAACGACACCAAGGAGGGGCCCGGCCCGTCAGGCATAAAGTCAGGATACACATCTTTACAGCGAGCTGTTCCTTTGTTGCTGAGCTAGGAGAGGACCTGGATTTGATTTAATTTCTAGTACTCTCCTTTCATCTAGAGGTCTCCAATAGAAAATTCACTCTTTTATTATCTGCTGTACTCCTTATGGAAATTAGGTTACATTGAAACTAGAAAATTTAACTCATAAATTAAATCTTAGCATGGAAATCTAAATACCAACTTTTCTCTCTTCTCTCTGGAGGATAGAGAATTGATTATGAATAAGTGAACGAGAACTTTCAGAAATCCTAATCAGCACTAAGGAATTTTCTTTAGATCACATGTCATTTGTATTTGTAATAGTGAATGCATATTTTTGGTTCAATTTGTGGGCTTTTCACCAGCATCCAGGGGAAGGATGTTTCCATAGGTAACTTTATAAGTATTAATTTTTTTAGTAAAATATTGTTATGAAATATTTATAGAAATTTAAAATGTGATGATTCAGTGATTAAAATGCTACACTGTTCAGTTTTGGGAGGTGCTATTTTTAACACCATCTTTTTTAACATTTTTTTCATAGAGAGAGTGAGCAGGGAAGGGTCAGAAAGGGAGGGAGTCCCAGAATCCAGAGCAGGATCTAGGCTCTGAGCTGTCAGCACAGAGCCGGACGCAAGGCTCAAACTCCCAAACCGCGAGATCATGACCTGAGCCAAAGTTGAATGGCCAATGGACTGAGACACCCAGGCGCCCCAACACCATCTTAACCTTTAATTTTACTTGAAAACAAAGTCCTCAACTTTCACTTGTATACATCTAAAATTAGGCTTTTAATAAGCCGAGGGCTGTTAAGTTTTTCAAAAATTATTTAATAAAAATAATGACAATTTAAATAGTTCTTTAATGATTATCCAGTAGACTGGATGATTTGCGCCTTAAATTCTGATTATGAACTGGCTCAAGAACATTTTATTGTTCTGATTTTAGATCTGTCATCTCACTGATCATGGGGTCAGTCTTACCCGTTTGAATTATTGTGTGTTTCATGCCTAAATATAAAGTGTTTCTCACTGAGTAAAAGATATCACTATTGATTACTACCCTCAAAGGAGGAGAAATACTGTTGATATTGAAAGTACTTACTTGACTGGAATTTTATCCAACAGTGTCTTGAAAAATACAACTTAAAGAATGATAATGGAAAGAAAACTGGTCTTGGAGAATCCACCATGGCTTTAAATACTAGTTATCAGTCTATGATACTTGTTATCTCTGTCCTCGGAGCCTTATGAAGATGGAGAGATTTCCTTGCCGTGCAAGGTGGTCTTGAGAACTAGCAGTGCTCCACATAAAGTCTGCAGCGCAGAGCTGGGCATCCAGAATGTGCCTGGTAAATGTCAGCTGGTATCGATTATGTTTTAGATAGAGAATAATAGTTTAATATTAAACCGACTTACAGACCATCCGAAAGTTTAAAGCAGCCTGCAAATCAAGTGCTAAGGTAGATCGATGGTCATTGTGTGCAGATAAAGAATGTTCATTTGGTTTTAAATATATATTACTTATCAGGCTGATGAATTGATAGAAATATATTTTTAGATTATAGATTGGGTAAAACGTAAGGAAGACCATTTTTCAAGACAGACTTAAAAGTTCAAGTCATAGGGATGAAAAGTACAGCACAGGTACTAGTCGATAGTGTAGCACGCCTGTTGCGGCGAGCGTTTGTGAGACGTGATGGTTGAGCCGCTGCGGCCCACCTCAAACCAGGCACTATCGCCTGTCAAGTGCACATCTATTAAGAAGAGGACAGTTTATCTGCTCATGTTTAGATGACTTTTTTTTAATCTTACAGAGACTGTTGTAGGGCTGTGCTGTCCCAAAAGTAGCCAGTAATTTATATGTGACTATTTACATTTCAACTTTAAAGAAACAAATATAAGGGGTACCTGAGTGGCTTAGTCAGTTCAGCGTCCGACTTCGGTTCAGGTCATGATCTCACAGCTCGTGGGTTCAAGCCCCGCGTTGGGCTCTGTGCTGACAGGTAGCTCAGAGCCTGGAGCCTGCTTCCAATTCTGTATCTCCCTCCCTCTGTGACCCTCCCCTGATCGCACTGTCTCTGTCTCTCAAAAATAAATAAAAACCATAAAAAAATTAAAAAATAAAGAAACAAATTAAATTTAAAACTCAAGTTCCTCAGTTGTGCCAGCCACCTGTCACTTGGCCGGGAGCCCCACGTGTGGCCGGGCTCAGGCTGGGTGGTCCTGGTCCGGAGATTTGCCAGGTTAGCTCAGGAAGCTGTCCAAGGTGCTGTGGTGGGAGCTGGGAACCAATCGGATGGTTTTTTTCAAGTGAGTTTAAAAGTGGTGTAAAAGGTGTTGAGAATAGTCATTCTTGTGGTAACTCCCTCCTCTTTAGGTTGGTGATTGTAGAAGTCTCTGCCCATAGTTTAGAATGAGCACTGCCACCTCCAAGGTGCTCCCCAGGTGTCAGGCACTGTCTCCACCCTCTGCCTTCACGGCCTCCTTCTTGGACTCTACCTTGCGTAAGGAATTTCAGGAGGTGGGTCCCCTTCTCTATAGTTTATGGTGGGAAAAACTGAGACCGATTAAAGGAGTTTCGCACTTTGTGGGAGGGAAACTACCTGATAAGTGGCTGACCACTGTGGCCCCTCCCAGACACCGCACTGCTCGGCTTCCTCCCCGTGGGGTATTAGTGATCGCTCTTGAGTATCTCTTGCATTCCAGGAACTTTAGATGTTTTTCTCCTCCTTGGCAGAACCCTGTCAGGCATAGATGAATCCCATTTTATAGATGAGGGAACAGAGGCTTAGAGGAGGGCGTGACCTGCCAGACACAACAGCTCACGACCCACACTCGCCTGATGCCTGCCGTCCTTCTGTTAGCGTATATCCTTCCTGATGCCGGCCTGCTCAAACGAGCCTGAACACCTGACTGTTAGTTTTTATTCATATGAATTGACTTAATCAGACCCCAAATTCTCTGATGGATACGTACTTTTACTCTTTTTTAATCTTGAGAACGGGGATAAAAAGAAAAACTTGTACAGTGAAGCAGACTTCGGATTACTAATTTGCCCTGAGAGGCCGTGATTGATGTTGTCACCATCTTCACCAAACCAGGGGAGCGTGAGTCTCCAGGTTTATGAGGGTGTTGATGTCTCGTTTGTGAAGTTTTTGATCCCCACACAGTTCTATCACCTTTTCACCTTTTTTGTCGTTATTACTCTACTTGGTTTCCAACGAAGAATTACTTGTGGACTTCTCTGTTTTAGGAGGCAGTTCCCGTGTTATACTCAGCAGATCCTTACGGAGCACTGTAATGAAGTGTGGTTCTGTAAATTCTCTAATGATGGCACGAAACTAGCAACAGGATCAAAGGATACGACAGTCATCATATGGCAAGTTGATCCGGTACGTTCCGCACCTCAGGTGTGTTCAGACAAGAAGGTGACAGGTGATCAAGTCGACTACCTATTCATAAAGCATACATATGTAAATGGGTTCTTTTCTAAGAGCATTTTCCCGTCATTTTTGTCCTGTCTTCCCTCTTGCCGTGTTGTCTAGATGATACACATACACCAACAGTGCACGCAGATTACATGCCAGCCCTGAGTCCGTGCACATGTGATCTGGCTTTATCCTCTACTCACACCTCTTGTTTTCAGATGAGGAAACCGAGGTAGAAGTTAAATGCCCAGGCTCTTAGAGCTCATAAGTGGCAGAGTGTAGACTCAGATCCAGGAACGGTTTTGCTCCAGACTCACTGCTCTCAGTGCCCCTGCCAGTTTGTTAACACTTGATTTCCAGATTAGTACAGTGTCCATTGTGTCACAAGTTAGGAACGACTCATTAACCATTTTGCCTTCTGAATCTTTTTTTGTTTAATTATTTTTGAGAGGGAAAGAGCACAAGTCAGGAAGGGGCAAAGAGAGAGAGAATGAGAGAATCCCAAGCAGGGTCTGTGCTGTCAGAGCAGAATCTGACACAGGGCTTAAACTCACAGACCTTGAGATCAGAACTGGAGCTGAAATCCAGAATTGAACACTTAACTGGTCCACGCAGGTGCCTCTAGAAGGAAATACTTTCTTTTTTTTTTGATGTTTGTTTATTTTTGAGAGAAAAAGAGGAGACACATAATCTGAGGCAGGCTCCAGGCTCTGAGCTGTCAGCACAGAGCCTGAAGCGGGGCTTGAACTCACAAACTGTGAGATCATGACCTGAGCCAAAGTCGGGCGCTTAACTGACTGAGCCACCCAGGCACCCCAGAAATATTTCTTTTAATAAATTATTTTTTTTAATGTTTTATTTATTTTTGAAAGAGAGAACATGAGCAGGGGAGGGCCAGAGAGAGGTGGAGACACAGAATCTGAAGACCGTACAGAGCCTGACACGGGGCTTGAACTGTGAGATCATGAGTTGAGCCGAAGCTGGACACTACCAACTAAGCCACTCAGGTGCCCCGGAAATACTTTTTAAAAAAGAATCGGGCACCTGACTGGCTCAGTCCATAGCACATGCAACTCTTGATCTCAGGATTGTGATGAAAGGTAAATAAGACCTACTCTTTGCCATAAAGCAGGCTTTCTTTTTTTTTGTACCACATACTACTATGGCAGTCTGATGGCTCTAGGGACCCCCCCCTCCCAAATAAAATTTTTATTTTTTTATGGCTTTTAAAATTTTTTAAAAATATTTTTCATTTATTTTTGAGAGACAGAGCGTGAGCAGGGGAGGGTCAGAGAGAGAGGGCAATACAGAATCTGAAGCAGGCTCCAGGCTCTGAGCTAGCTGTCAGCAAGGAGCCCAACGCAGGGCTCGAACCCACGAACCGTGAGATCATGACCTGAGCTGAAGTCAGACGCTTAACTAACTGAGCCACCCAGGTGCCCCAAGTACCAGGTTTTAAAAGTAGTGATGAGTGAGCATACATATTTCAGGATAGCTAAGAAGTAACATGATGTGAAAATATTTGAGATTTCTGTTTACCGTCACCTTATACTACCTAAAATATAGTATGTGAATGTCCCTCGTGTATTACCTAATGCCACCTTGTTAACTGCCTTCAAACAAGATTGAAGGAGATACTGAATTTCAGGCTGTGGTTAGTGAAAATAAAGATGTGCACTTGTCCCATTCAAGTTCAAGGACCCCTGTTTCTGTCCCTGAATGACTCTTTACAGACCACAGGTGAATCTCTGCAAAGGGAAGGAAGTCATGCAATATGTACAAAGTGTCATGAAACCACAGGTGAGCACACCTAGTCTGACCTTGATGTGCACAACACAGGGAGAGACAGGAAGGGACATTTTGGGGTACCCTCCCTTACATTCAAATATAAGACTAGAGTGAGTAAGGCAAAGAGTGGGAAATCAGACTCAGAAAACAGTGTGGGATCTAATCTTGGCCTTTGAGTACTATTCCAAGGAGTCGAATTTCAGCAATTATTTGTAAGATGTCTGAAAAGAAAGTTTATCAGACTATGCTTTATTAATGTTTTCTTTTGGCAGCAGCCTGTAACAGTTCCCTCTGTTTGGCATGTATTTACTGAACACATGCTGTATGTGAGGCCTTATCGTGAGCTCATGATCATACAGTGTCCCTGTTCTATACTGGGCACTACAGGGGCTCAGAGAAGAAGCCCCACTGGAGCTGGAAAGCAAGACAGAGTAAGATGAGTAAGTCTTAGGAGGATGAGTAAACAGTTACTTAAACGAACTAGTTACTACTGGCCCTCGGGTCCAGGAGGACACTGCTGGCATCCAGGCAGTTCCAGGAAGAGGCTGTGCTGCACACTAGGAAATGAGGTCATGATGGAAAGAACAGCCAGGCAAAGGGGGTCTTGTATGCTTTGCTGGGGACTTTGGGCCTTTATGCCAGTGTCGCCCAGGGTGCTGTTGCCAGAACAGGAGCTCCAGGTGAAGAGTTTTTGTGGCCAGATTAGCTTGGGGCATGCAGAATTAATGCTCTTGTTTCAGTTTTAAGAAGCCGTGGATTTTAGGGTTAAGTGTGATGGTATTTTGTTATGTCAAGTACTGTCTGAAAAACTCGTAAGAAAGTTGGTGATCCTCTTGAGTATATATTATATGTGTGTGTGTTTTAACAGAGAAAAAAGAATACATAAGGACCTTTGAGATTTGAGTTGGTGTGAATTCAGTGCCTAATTTCTTTTAACAGGTTTTCTGACCTTTTCTCCCCAAAAAACACTTTACTCGTTTTCCCACCCAAAATCTAGCCATCCATGAACATGGTATTTCCACTTGGAATAGGTTAGTATAGAGACACTATGCTTGTGAAGACCTAGTATTAATATTCCCATTGATGTTTTGCTTTTTTTTTCTTTAGGATTAATTAATATGCATGAAACAATTAGCTTTTTAGTTACATACTACTAGAGTAATTTGTCATCAGTTTAGAAGTGAATCTTTGGATAGATATGAAGGACCACTGTGAATGAGAGTTTCTTGCTGGAAGATCTTGTGCCTGTTAAATTATTCCGGTGATTTTCTGCTCTTATACAGATAACCCATGCCTGTTAGCCTTCTCCCAGAGAAGAATCATAAGTATAGTGTTAGTTTTGTCAAACGATGGTGGTTTGGACAAGGTGATTGAATAAATGATAAACTTAGGGTCCAGTGAAGAAACAAAGTACATTAAACACATCTGTTTGTCAGTGACATTTCTGGAAAAAAAAATCTCTCAACCTATATGTATTAAAGTAGTTCATCAAAGTCATCCCTAGCTACTTCTGGGTCCTCACTGTTGTAATCCTGGAGGTTCAATACTTGTCTCAGTCTTTGATCAAAGCCTAAAATTGAACTCTTGGCTTCCTTCCCCCTCTATTTCCTATCCACACAACACAAACGTACAGGTTGTCTCATTCTGTTGTGTGTGACCTCTTGCAGTCCAGACTGTGTTCATCTTGGATGGCGTGTCTTGTCTTAGCTGTTAATGGCTGTTGTGTCGACTCTTTATGGGTGTCCATATCCTGTTTGTTTTGACTCACCTTCTGTGTCCTCCTAGAGCCAGATGTGACGTCACATCGTCCCCAGCTTAAAACTCATCAGTGGCTCTCCTCTCACCCTTAGCCCAAAGTGAAGGTATCTGCTCTTCGGCCCTGTCAGTTGCCACCTCCCCTCTCATGGCGCAGTTCCTCCTGCACGGCTCATGTGGGGGCCTGGGCAGGGGCATGCCTCCCATGTTCACAGACTTCACCTCCTTCCCTGTACCGTGGGGGCAAGGGAAGTAACCTTGGAGACTGACGAGGGTCACTCCAGGCTTGCTCATCCTGCCCTGCTGCAGCCAGCTCTGCCGGGGGGACAGTCAGAAAACAATGTGGCCACTCCTTGGTGTCACAGGGAGAGGTGGCAGCTCTGCTAATGTGTGTGGACCCAGAGGAGACTTGTTCACAGTCATACTGGCATTAGGTATAATAGCTAAAAACATGGAAACAGCCCCCATGTTGGTCAGCTGCTGAGTGGATATACAGGGTAGGACATTTCCCCCAGATGCGGTAGTCATCAGGGAAAAGGAACAGAGTACTGACCCCAGCAACAACACAGAAGAACTCTGGAAACAGGATGCGGAGTGAAAGAAGCCGATTGCAGAAGACCCATATTGGATGATTTCACTTGCACGGAACATCCAGGATAGGCAGGTCCGGAGAGACAGGAGTGGTTGCCGGGGGCTGCGGGGAGGCAGATGGGGGCAGTGGCTGCCAGTGAGTACGGGTTTTTTGTAAGGCGACAGAATGTCCTAAGCGTACTAGGTCGTATACTTTGAGAGGGTGAGTTTTATACTATGTACCTTCTGTCTCGAGAAAGCAGTTTTCAGAAATGGAAATGTACCTGTGACTGCGCCTGCTCTGTGTCCCTGAGTGCATCACCAGGAACAGCGTGCATCCCTACATTGGCCTCTAGCACATGGGGCCTGGTGCATGGTGGATGCTTACTGGATGTCACTGTGTGGACATGTCTATGAAGCAAGCTGTTCAGGCTTCAGTTGGGGGGAGATTGGTGAAATCTGTGAAAACCTCCTCAGGATGAATTATGTTCTCAGAGTATACCCTTGAAGCTCTGTGAAGTAGGACATGGACTCTAACCAGGTGGTCTCTTTTCCCCTCAGGACACACACCTGCTAAAACTGCTTAAGACATTAGAAGGACATGCATATGGCGTTTCATACATCGCGTGGAGTCCGGATGACAACTATCTTGTTGCGTGTGGCCCAGACGACTGCTCTGAGCTCTGGCTCTGGAGTGTACAGGTGAGCACACTCCGCCCCACTGGGGCCTACAGACGGGCACCTTGCACACGCACACACTCCTTATAACCACACCCCCCATGGAGGAGAGCCATTCAGCCCCCTTAGCAAGGAGAATCCATTTAATGGAACCCAGGTGTCCAAATGTGTAAACAAATATGCTGAGCATGAGAGAGTTTGGAAAAGGAGGAGGAGTTGTGGACTCAGTGTTTACTGTGGGACCCCCCACAGGCCCCCCCCCACCCCTGGAGGGGACCCTGCAAGTTCATAGTTGGATATACACGGAAAGGCCCCGTCAGGTGGGGCCTGACTTCTCACCCCGGTGGCCGCACCGTCATCTCCTCGCCCATGTGTGATGTTCTCATCTACTGTGAGAAACAGTGAAGTTTCTGTTCTTATTAATAAGGGCTCCATTACTGTCTCTGAATGAGAACTTGGCCTTTATCCAGGGTCCCATTTTTTTTAAATTAGCATTAATTTCCCTCCATTAATTTTGTACTATGTTTTGGAAACCTTATAGTTACAATTTAAGGGTTGTGTTTTGTCAACTTCCTTCTGCAAGATGGCTGGTTCCATCCTGTTCTTTTCATTTTTCTGACTTGAGGCCAGAGCGTGGTCCAGGCTATGATTTGAGTGAGTTGATGGGGTAGGACTGGGGTTCGGGAGTCTGGAAGTGAGTTGGTTTTTACTTAGAGTGGAGCTCAGACTCTGCAGAAGTGTACACCAGAGGTGAGCACACTCTTGCTCTGCTGCTGCCCTGGGAGGCTCTGTCACTGCTCGCTTACTATTGACATGTATGCCCCCTTTCTTAAGGAAAACATTCCAACATTAAGAAAAGTGGAAGAATACAGCACTGACCTGTGCCCCGCACCCTGTATTCAGCAGTTAATGTTCTGTACATGCTGTGTGGACACGTGTGCGCACACGTGTAGATGTGCATACACACTCACATAGACATCCACGTCCAAAACATTTGGGAGGAAATTACACATAGAATCTTTTACCCCAAATACTTAAACACATACCTCCTAAAAAATGTTTTCCCATATAACACATGTTATTGTCTTAACCTGGCAACATTAACTGTAATTAATCCTCTAATATCTAATGTTTGATTCATGATCAGACACGATGCCGTTTTTATCAAGCCAGTGTGTAAGCGGTGTGTGTGCGTGATCTGGTTCAGGGAACAGCAAGGCACAGGGGAGTCGATGGCTTTCTCTCAGTAAAACAGGTCTGAAGTGAATCTTCCCTAAAAGACAGAGTGGGTTTTTTTTCCATTAAAAGCTTACTCCCCTCTCAAAGAGCAGAAGACGCGTGTAGTCATAACTCCACAGTGGTAGACTTGGAATTTACGGTGGCCGCAGCCTTCCTGTGGGTCAGTCCTGGGTTCCAGGACGGTCATAACGCTGTTCTCGCTCACCTGTTTGCCTGTGGATTACTCAGTGCATCTGTTACTTAGTCTGTGTTCACCTTATTCCTTTATATTTTTAAGCGGTTTCCTAGTTTTATACTCCCTCATATATGTGCCGTCCTGAGCATAATAGAAGACCAGTTCTGCCTGCAGAAACACGTGCTAGCGTGTCTGTGACAGGAAGAGTGGAGGATTTAGCTGTTGTGTGTGTACTTGTGGTTCTAAACTTCTGTTTCTCTCAAGCACCCCAAAAAGCTAAGGAGGTGAGAGCGATTAACAATATAAGGGAAGGTTTTAACAGTGCTGGACTTTTTTCCCCCGCAGCATAAGGGAGAGTTCTGGTTTTCTAGTATTGTGTCCTCCTTGCTTTTATTACTTGGTCCCATTTCCTGATCATACACTTTGTTTTCACTTTTTTTCTTTTTACTTTTGATTACCCATTTCTCACAGGAAAGTTATGCCCATGTACATTTTGTTACATGAAGGGCAGCTAATCTCTCTCAGAGCCTGTTTCTAATCCATGAACAAAATGGAGTCGAGACTAGATTAAATGGTATGTGTCTACCTTCTAAATTGAATAACCTAGAAAAAATAAGAGGAGAACATTTAAGTGTTGTAACCACTAAATAGTCGTTCGTAGTTGGGAATAGTTTAAAATGGCTATGCTAAACAGTAAAGAGTTCCTCTTTTCTGTTATTTTTAGTTGAGACAAAATTAGATATTGGAGCGCCTGGTGGCTCAGTCGGTTAAGCATCCGACTCTTGATTTCAGCTCAGGGTTTGTGAGTTTGAGCCCTGTGTCCGGCTCTGTGCTGACAGTGTGGCTCCTACTTGGGATTCACGCACAGGTGCAATTGCTTGCTTGCTCTCGCTCTCTCTCTCTCTCTCTCTCTCTCTCAAAATAAATAAAAACATTAGATATCAGAAAAGTAATTTTCATTTCTCTCTTCCCATCTTCCCTACTACATTTTGAGCATCTCAAATACAAACTTTAAAGTAATTTAGAATTGCCTGCACCCCTCCCCTAGTTCAAGGGCACAGTTTTTCAATCTGTTAATCATGTTCTTGAGGAATTGCTAATGGCATTAACCGCAGTTTTAGAATAAAATTTGTAAAGAACTATGGAGTGAGGGGAAGTGGGAACTCAGAAGGAACCGGCCTGCAGCAATGAGCTTTTTTTTATCATGTTCCTAATTTCTCTTCCGAGGCCGCAGTGTTTTTGTTTGTTCATTTGATTTTTGTGAGGCCAGTTAAAATAGTTGGTCCCTCCAGTTAGGAGGAATACACTAATCAGATAGCCCAGTCACGCTTGACTTTTCTTTTATATAAATTCCCTTTAGAAGAATAGCTGAAGGGCTTATCCACAGTTTTCTTTCTTTGTAGACGGGAGAGCTAAGGACAAAGATGAGCCAATCTCATGAGGACAGTTTAACAAGTGTGGCTTGGAATCCAGACGGAAAACGCTTTGTGACTGGGGGCCAGCGTGGCCAGTTCTATCAGTGTGTGAGTATTTCATGCGCCTTTCCTCGCCTCTGATTGTTGTTGTGTTTAAAGAATTCGCTTGCCTTGGTATCTTTTATAAGATGCGTCCTGTGAAACTATTTTGCCATCATTGTGAACGAGCATGTGCAGAACTGCCCGTGCTATTTTGCTTTGTATACAAACTGTGGACTTCGAGTTTAGTAAAACATAAAAAATTAACAAACAGTTTGTTCTCGTAAACAAGTTTCTAATGTATAGGATTGAAAACATTTTACTACTTTTCTTGTGAGGTTTTAGGATTTTTGTATCAAAAATAATGCTGAGTTTTAGGAGTAGATGGTCTTAAGTATTTGAGGACTAAAAATGGTGATGAGAGCTACCAGAGAACCTTCTAGTCTTATTTGAAGTGTCTTGATTTGCATCTGCCCTGTGCATCTTGGACTGGTGGGCCGACAAGCAACTGGTCTGGTGGGCACTAAGCAACAAGTCCTGTGACGAGGCTGACTCGGCCAGGGGTGCGACGTCATCACCCTGCCTGCTCGAGGCTGGTGCCAGGGGCGCTCGGGACGTGATTTTAGGACCAGAATTAAACAAGATCGTGAATCCCATAAATCATTCAGTGCAGCTGAAGATTGAGCATCATGAAGACTTACGTGTTCGTCACAGACCGTGATGTCTTCCATTAAGCTGGCCGGGGCACCCGTGCTTATAAGCCCTTGGTTCTTTTTTGTCCCCAGTCATCTCAACACGGTGTATTGATGAATACGTGATTTTCCCATATTTTAAATGGAGTTTTTATTCATGGTCTAATGTACTGTACTAGTTTTATTTTTCCGTACTCAGTTTTGCTTTGTTTTCACGGAGGTATAATTGAAATGTAACATATTAGTTTCAGGCGTACAACATAATGATTTGATATTCGTGTGCGTTGAACATTGTAACCACAGTAATTGTCCACTACCCTCCAAAGTTGTCATGAGGACTTTAAGATTTGCAGTCTGCAAGTTAGTCACCACGCTGTACACAGCGGCACTTAAACCGTTTGTTCTTGAGTCCCTGGCCGCAAGATGCCCACGATGTCTCTGCTGCCTCGCAGTCCCTGTGGTGTTGACCCCTTTGGAACAAGGACTTGGTAGCTCCGTCCCCTGGGGAACTGGACCAGGGTGCCTCTCTGACCTTTGTACATTCAACAAGAGAATGATCTTGAAGGTTCTGATCTGTAGAACACATAACGGTTTGGAGCACGTTATATGTTTTTAAAGCGTCCTAGCACATTCTGCGTTCTGTAAAGCTACAATTTCAGTTATTTTTTCCAGATCACAGCTTCTGAGTAGTTAGGACAGACCCCAGCATAATGCACTTTAAAGGAGCATTTGAATTCTTTTCCAATAGTAGTGAGGCCCTTACTTGGAATTCTAGGATTCTTTCTTTCTTTGTATTTATTGTGTTTGCCTGTGCCTGGCTGGTTATTGAGATAAGCTAGATTTTACAGAGATTCTCTGCCCCCCCTCCCCGACAGTTTTATTGTAATGAAATTTGACCTGTATTCAAATTTTGGTGACTAAAACCAGCTGTGGAACAATGAAGTTGAGATCTTGGTGGGGGGCGGGGGGGACCTTGCTGCAGAAAGACATTGCTAAGAGATTCCTTCTGTTCTTTGTTTTCCGTGCGCCGTTTAGCATTGGGGCTCACAGTGGCTTTCTCTGCAGGATTTGGATGGCAACCTCCTTGACTCCTGGGAGGGGGTCAGAGTGCAGTGCCTCTGGTGCTTGAGCGACGGCAAGACGGTGCTGGCGTCAGACACGCACCAGCGGATCCGGGGCTACAACTTCGAGGACCTTACAGATAGAAACATGTAACTCCTTTTTGTATCTGTTACGAATTCACTGACTTCTATAGAAATGTGTGGTGGGACTTGCTATTGTAGAAGAGGGTTTGGTTTGACTGCTCAGAGTGGTGGGGCCAGGGGTGCTTAGTAACCAGAGACTCCAGTTTTCTTCCTTGATCAAAATACGGTGTGTAGTGCCGATTACAGGCAGAAGTGGTCTTTAAACTTAGGGAATTTTCTATTTTGATGATGTGAATGTCTTGATTCTCAGTACGTTGCTTCTGACACATTTTTTTCTGGTTACAGAGTACAAGAAGATCACCCCATTATGTCTTTTACTATTTCCAAGAACGGCCGGTTAGCTTTGTTAAATGTAGCAACTCAGGTAAGCCTGCCGTTCTCACAAAGAGTGAGGGCAAATTTTAATTGTGATTATCAGTGCGTGTGTATATAAACAAATAGTTCTACAAATTCTTTTTCTTCGAGACTGCTGTTTTTACAGATTCTTAAATTTTACTGCATGTGTTTGACCATCACTTCCGTGTGTAGAGTCCACCATAAATTTATCAGAACGTTGGCATTTTGCATAACTAGAAATTGAAAATGGCTATCATCAAGCAAAGGGAAGTTCACAGATGACTTTTTAAATTTTTTTTGAGTTGAGGTAGAATAAATACATGTTTTCTTTTGCCTGCAGGGAGTTCATTTATGGGACTTGCAAGACAGAGTTTTAGTAAGAAAGTATCAAGGTGTCACGCAAGGGTTTTATACAATTCATTCATGTTTTGGAGGCCATAACGAAGATTTCATCGCTAGTGGCAGTGAGGGTGAGTCGTGTGCGCCGTCGGCATGTGTGTACAGACGGGGCGGGAGCTCTGTGTGTTAAGGTGGCCATGTCACCAGGCAGATTCCGGGTGTTAACAAGGTTAAAAATCACATGAGACCACTGGTTATTTCCCCTTTGGTGGAGTGACTTCGTCCTCCTCTTCCCCCCAAATCAGTAGTGCCTGCTCTGGCCGCGTGGGGGCGCGCCTGGTGCGTGCATCAAATCAAGGTTTACTTAAGTCTGAACTCTTTCGAATGCTGGCGTGTTTTCACGAGGCTGGTTGCGTGCAGAGGTTAGTAGGATCCAAATAGGTTGATTATGATGATTTACCTGAACAAAATTGACGACAGCTAGATTTTCAGTGTTTAGTGGCTTAAGAGAATAATTTAGTTTCATAATTCTAGTCAGAAAAGCTGAAATTCTAGAGCAGTCTCTACTACCTTTCAGAGTAGGCATGCTCTCCAGTCTGCTGACGTCAGTGTTTAAGGCAGACTTGTTCCTAAAGTAGTCCAATTTAAAAGAGAAATTGTTTAAAATATGCAACACAGGTAGTATACTTTTTAATGTGATAGAAATACCAGGAACAGGAAATTACTGCAAATTTTCATTGGCCATATTCTTCTTGAGTACCCACTTACTGTTCTAAGTACTAGGGCAGCAAATTATTTAAGTCACTTTTAGAAATACTGACTCTAGTTTTACAACCCAGACCAAGGAACTTGATTATGTTGCTAACGGTCCATTTATTGTAGAAGGTGTTTGCCACCTGTCTTGACAAAAACCTGATCTCAGCAGACAGAGGGTCACAGAGCAGCGCCAGAGGTTTTCCTCTGTGTACAAGATAGACTTAAGAACTAGGCCAGGGCCAGGGCACCTGGGGGGCTCAGGCAGTTGAGCATCTGGCTTTGGTTCAGGTCATGATCTCACGGTTTGTGGGTTCGAGCCTCGCATCAGGCTCTGTGCTGACAGCTCAGGGCCTGGAGCCTGCTTCAGATTCTGTGTCTCCCTCTCTCTCTGACCTCCCCTGCTCATGCTCTCTTTGTCTCTCAAAAATAAATTAAAAACATTGAAAAAAAATTTTCTTTAGGAGAATAGGACAGGGCTGCCGGAGTGGCTCAGTCGGTCAAGTGTCCAACTCTTCATCTTGGCTCAGGTCGTGATCTCACAGTGTGTGAGTTCAAGCCCTACGTTGGGCTTTGCATTGACAGCATAGAGCCTACTTGGGATTCCGTCTCTGTCTGTCTGTCTGTCTGTCTGTCTCTCTCTCTCTCTGCCCCTGCTCTACTTGCGCTCACTCTCTCTCAAAAGTAAACTAAAAAAGAAATCGGGACAGAGACTTTTAGTGATTCATACAAAGCATATGGATTTATTTTTTTCCTTAAAAAAATACATCAGATAAGATTGAGAAGAAACAAGAGTGGTTTGTAGGTGACATTTTTGAAAAGTTTATGTTTTTCCAGTTAGGAATCCTTTTTTTTTTCATGGTAGTTTAAGCGTATTATTTTTGCCCAGGTTCTGCACTGGGTCCTACTTTGACTCGGTCCACGTTTGTGCAACCTTCTGCCTGCCCGTCAGCTTCCCCCCAGGCCTCTCGCAGCCCCGCAGCCCCTCTTAGGCCTCAGCCTTTGTGGACGTCACACATGCACTAGAAGCACCCAGAGCTCCGTCTGGAGCCATTAGCCCTAGTGACACAGTCCTTTTGTTCTAGGCCCTGAACGAACTTCGAACTAATGATGAGTAACATTAACTATAAGATATTCTGTTCGGGGCTAAAAGTGACATGTACCCAAAGTATCCGAGACGCACGTTTTCACGGCTCAGGTAGTGTAGGCCAGTTCTGAAAACGTCCTGAGCACCATGTGGACATAGTGAATGTCTTCTGTCCTGAGGCGATCACATCACTTGTCGTTCGTTTGCAGGGAAAATAATCCAAGAACCTTCCAAACCCCTAACCACATGAATGCCAGTGTGAGATAGAGCAGTGAGGAAGCCTCTTCCCAGAGGAGTTCTGCTGTTGCTCCAGCTTGTTCATCGTTCTGACGATGTAAAAGAACTTGTTTTACTATTTGCCCTCACACGAGCTGCGGGGACCCTGTCCGGCAGTGACCAGCAGGGCTCGGTCAGCAAGCCCGTGGCTCTGACCCCAAGCCTTGCCTCACCCCACAGGTGGCTAATCTGCCAGTCTGTCTGTCTCCGTGTGTTTTCTTTTGTGCAAGGAGAAAGGATTGAACAGCACACGCCTTCTGGGAGATCCGTTAGTTCTCCAGTGAGGGTCTCAGCGTTTGCTTCATACACACACGTTAGATGTCCTTTCCCCCAAAGGCCTGACTGCCCCTCACCAGACGTTCCCACGATGGCCACTAGTGGCAGATCTTGAGGTTGACCTCTTTTCTAACTCAGCCAGTATTCTTCCCCCTGTTTAAGGACCATCACTTCACAGTAACATTTGGGGGATCCTCTGTGCCAGGCTGTTTTCAAAACTCTTTCTCACACACAAACTAGTTTTACCCTCATGCACGAGGAGGTAAGTCCAATCCCTCCTGTAGAGCTGAAGCATCGCCAGAGGCAGAATACATGTCCTCGGCGATGGGGCTGGCCAGAGGTAGTGGGTGGCTGGGCATTGGGTCATCATAGCTTCAGAACCCCGACCATCCCTGAGCCCAGGAAGGGCGTGAGCACAGCAGCACCAAGTGTGGGGGTGGGGGGAGACAGGACCTAGTGTGTGCTAAATACCCTGTGAGGGGTCTGCTGTCACCCGCATCATTGCTGTTTCTGAATTTGGACACATTGCTTTTCTGTCCTCTCCAGTTTCTCCAGCATTTATTGTCTGCCCTAGATTTGTTGACATCAGGAGATCTGGACTGTGAACTGTTCCTCAGGTCTTATAGAATATTGTCGATTTTGTGATGACTTGAGAGCTAATCAGTCACCTTTAAAGAGAAAATGTATATTTTATTATAATGGTTTTTGGGGCGCCTGGGTGGCTGGATCGGTTAAGCATCCAACTTCAGCTCAGGACATGATCTCACAGTTTGTGGGTTCAAGCACCGCATCGGGCTCAGTGCTGACAGCTCAGAGCCTGGAGCCTGCTTTCCATTCTGTGTCTCCCTCTCTCTCTGCCCCTCCCCTGCTCATGCTCGCTCTCTCACATTTGCTCTCTTAAAAATAAACATTAGAATTTTAAAAAAACAATATCAATAAAATGGCTTTTTTAGAGTAGCTAATTTACTGAACTGCTCATGTCACATCTCATTTTAAGTCCTGATAATCACATCACATGTTCTGTGTGTAACAAATGATAAATTGAAGATCAGTAGGACAACTGCCTAACTTTTCTTTATATTGCTGTTCATTCAGATCACAAGGTTTACATCTGGCACAAACGTAGTGAACTGCCCATCGCGGAGCTGACAGGGCACACGCGCACAGTCAACTGTGTGAGCTGGAACCCACAGATCCCATCCATGATGGCCAGCGCCTCCGATGACGGCACTGTTAGAATATGGGGACCAGCACCTTTTATAGACCACCAGAATATTGAAGGTAACCCCAGTGTGTGGCAGCCCGCACTCTCTTCCGGTGAAAATGTTGCCCCAATGGCTACAGTTGCGGGACTTTTAGTGTGGGACATGATTTATGTTCTCCCTCATTTAGAGGCTTTATACTCTCTTCTTCCACAGAAGGAGAGTAAGTATGTGAGACACAGGGGTTTGTGTGTGTGTGTGTACGTGTGTGGGATGACAGTGGGGAGAATAATCTGGAATGTGCCACCTCCTTCAGATCCACTGGGTGTGGTCAGTTCAACAATCTATGGAAAATCTGGCTTCTCAATGCAGGAAGCATTTTATACTTTTATACCCATACAAACGAGCCAGTATACAAAATTTGAACCACTTTAGAATGGTAGTGATTATAGATTTTATGCTTAAAACTAAACCCGTATAGAACCATGCAGCACCCCAGCCCCTGTGCAGAGAAGAGGGAAGGAAACTGAATTTCCCCCAGACCTCAGGGCCAGCCAGGCCTGCCGGCCCGGTCGTGAATGTGCGGGCTTGCGTGAACCCTCTTGGCCCTCCGGGAGACTGTTTACCCTCAGTTCAGGAGGGCTGTAGATGGAATTGGGGCGAGCCTCACTCGAGTGCTGCCGGCCTTTGAGTCCCAAATCCAAAAGAGTTTTCCCACCACCTTGGGATGCTTGGCAATGAAGCAGGCCCAGAGCGAGGAAGCAAACCGTGAAAGATGAGGCTCCATTGAGCAAGACGTTGTCTCTGGAGGGAAGACATGATGAGAAATTTTACGCTGCTCTGCTCTCAAACGGAGCAGGTGAACTATTTTGTTTGCTTAGAAGAAGTCCCTTACCTAGAAAACGGAGAGATTTGTGCTCAGCGTGTCCCACCTAAATATTCAAGTGAGAAAGGCAGCCAGCTGCTGTCAGATGAGAGTAAGGAGACTGAAGACGCAGGGGTGAAGTTTGCAAACTACTGTCAGCAGTTCAAGGCCCAAAGGGCCATTGGTCTGTGCGTCCCTGCACGGCCGACCCACTTCCTCTGGGAAAGCCCCGAGGACGCAGCCTCTGCCTCCTTCGGTTTCTGGGCAGGGCCCTAACAGATGTTGCATAAGTGCATCACAGATTGTGCGTTTCTAACCTCACTAGTCATTTGGAAGTTCTCTCTTCAAATAAGATTTGAAGAAGTAGAAGAGTCTTTGGTCTGTACTATCAGATTGACCTTCTAAGTGGATTTATTTTAGAACACCCATGAGCTTCTGGCTCTATCACAGTGAAGAGCTGCTATGCCACTCCCTGGGTTTAGTTGATGCAGACGTACCAAACGTGGCGCTGCTGTGGGATCTGGTCCAGGCCAGCAAGTCTGCCTCGGGTTTTAGCAACATCAATAGAGCCGTAAAACAGGAAAACCACTTCCAGACATATAACCGGACATGTGGCTGTAGGCCACCTACAAAGCTCTCTTCTGGTTCTTCCCCCACTCGAAGAAAATTTTTTTTTTTATTAATTAACACCTGTTTGGAATAGAAATTTTGAAAGTGAGGCTGAAGAAAGTGACAGCCAAAACCTATGACACTTTTAGATACTATTATAATTGTCATAATGGTGGAGCTCCATGCTGTATTTTTTGAGGAAGGTAGGAAATGGAACAGGGTCTGGCTATGATACATGCTGCAGCATGCACGACACAAAAGACTGCTTAGTGTGATTCCATTTGTATGAAGCATCCTGAGCAGGCAAAGCCACAGACTCTGCAGGTAGACGGGCTGGGGGCTGGTGTGTGCAGATGTGTGCCCATGCAGGATGGAAACATTCTCCGGTTGTTGGCAGTGGTGGTGGTACAGTGCTGGGAACACACCAGCAGTAACTGTGGAGTTGTGCGCTCCAAGTGGGTGTGTGGTGTGGAATGTGAACTCTGTCCGCAAAGCTGGCAGACCTACAGCCAGAGAGGGGAGGCTGACAACTGTAAAACTCGAGACGAGCGAAGCCAGGCCCTAGTCACAAGGCCATGAGAGTATAGCGTGATTGCTCACTGGGGCTCTCCAGAGTCCCAAACAGTGAATTTAGACAGTCCCGTATAGGCTGAGACATGAGACGGACACTTGTTTTAATGATTATGCTGGAAATGTCGAGTATGTGCCTTGGTGTGACTATTTTTCAGTGGGAGTATGTGTTGTAATGTCACGATGTCAGTATTGAAACTTACTAACTGGTAACTTTTTTCTTCCCCTCCCCTCTCCCCCTCCCTCCCCCCAAACACGTTTCATCTTGTCCCCCTTCAGAGGAATGCAGTAGCATGGATAGTTGATGGCGAGTGTGGAGCAGACGGCTTCCGTTTAACTTAAAATTAGTCGTATTTTAATGGCTTGGGATTTGGTGCAAACAAACATGATTGATAGCTGGACAGACATGCTCGTCATGAAAAAAAAGAACCATTTCTGAAGCCCGATTGGGGCCAAACATTTACACCTTGCTTCATAGTAACCAGTTGAGATGAAGCACGTCGTTAGAACGCTGTTGGACGCCATGTCGAATCGCCCCCATCGGTCGTGAAGGACTGTGCTACATTCAGGCTTACCCACCGAACTCCGTATATATATTGTTTTCCCTCCTGCCTTTTGTCTGGTGGGACACCATTCTTGTTGCTCTTCTGTGTAATGAAGTTTAAATGCTTGTTTGGAAAAACTTTATTTAACAGTTTAGAAGGCTTGATAGAAGGAGTGCATTAGTCTGAAGAGTACACATTGGATAGGAAAGAGTTTCCTCCTTTTGTTTCTCCAGATCTTTCCGCCTTATTTAGCTTGAGATCTTTGCAGCTTGGTTCATGGATTCTAGCCGTTGCCCGTTGTGCAGTAGATACTGGTCCAGATGACAAACCAGTGAACTATGTCAAAAGCACTCTCAATATGACATTTGACAAAAAGTTTTGTACTTTTCACATAGCTTGTTGCCCCGTAAAAGGGTTAACAGCACAATTTTTTAAAAATAAATTAAGAAGTATTTATAGGATTAAAGTGACTTCATTTGTATACATTTGGAATCTAAACCAGCTTAAAAGAGTTTCCTCTATGACTTAGATATGCAGTGCTCTTCTGGAATCCCACATGAGACTTTGTCAGAAACAGAGCTTGGAAGGACGTGACACAGGAAATCCAGAGTAATCCCTTGAAGGTTTGCCCCTTTCCATCCCCCACCCCGAAGGAACATCAGTACCTGATGTCGAAGAAATCCAAGATTCAAAAGGAAAGAGTTTTAAACCTATACCAACAGGAGAGATCGGTAGTGAGTCAGCGTAGGCTTTCTGCAGAGCACGATCCGAGCTGTTCCTGGCTTGGGAGGCTGTTCTTACGGGGGTCCAGCACAAGTGGAAGGCAGGCATGACCACTGGGGAAGTTCGTAGTAGGACAGAGGGTGTTAGAAGACTCCGCAGGCCACAGACCGAAACTGGGTTTAAAACCTCAGGGTCCTGTATCTGAATTGCCCTTAACGTTTTGACCTACAGAGGGACACTCCTCAGTTTCTCCGATCTTGCCATATGAACCTCATTCCAAACTGGTGCTGTGCGTAGTCTTTGCCTCCCCTTCCCCTGGTAGCTCAAGGAAGGGTTTCCTCTGTGGAAAAGCACTTTTAATCTTGAGAATTTCACAGTTAAAAGAGGCCAAAAGCCCGATGTTCACATTGTGCTTTTAAATCCCACCACAGCCGGGCGCAGTGTACTTGGTCTCCTTTGAAACCCCCTCCCTGGTCCCACCGAGGGTCAGAGGGGCCGTGGCTATTATGGTGGGGGGAGGAGTGGCAGTGCCCCCGAGATGAGGTTCTGGTGAGGACAAGGGCCTCTGGGGCCCGGGATCCACAGAGCAGAGCAAGGAAGGGCTTGGGTGTCGGGGACTGTCCCATAGGGGCCGGGGCATCAGGGGAGATGAAAGAAAACCACAATTGGCCTTAAAATAGCATGGATTCTCCCAAAAGCTCATAGCAACAAGACCATGGTCAGCAGGCCATTTTATCCAACTGGTATGTCAAAGATTTCTTGAAGCTGCATTTTGCAGAAACCTCCACTTAGAGAATCAAGAATTCCTGTTTTGATACTTCTAAGTTACGATAACCATCTGTTACAGTTTACCTGGTACTTCATTTTTCTTAACTAAAATTACTTCTTACTTTACGCTTGAATAAAAATCTTCATTGGTAACTGTACATAATTCAGTGGCACCTTCTCTTTACCGCAGTTGAGTTAAATCCAGTCACGTCCTCTGCCCCGAGGCGGGTAGTTACCGCACGCCCGTCTCCACAGCAGCATCTAACGAAACATGGGCATGGAAACCCCACGGCTGCTGACAGGTTAGACGCACCCCCGAGGTGGGCGGCCGATAGTGGGGTTCGGCCCTCGCCTTACCCAGCTGCCTCCACATAGTTGAGAAACATTCTAAAAGAACAGAATAAGCGGATGGCCCACTTGCCAGAGAACACAGAGGAACGACGGTGCCGAGGTCTCCGGGGCTGTGAGCCCGCACACGCACGTGCCGTGCCCTGCATCTGCCTCGAGGGTCCCAGAGGGCGGCAGGGCGGGGTGACCCGTAGCTATGAAGTGACCAGCTCCGACAGGGCTCTAGTCTCTGCGTAGGCTCGAGAGCAAGGGGACCGCCAAGCCGGTGCGACATGCTAACGTAGAAACTGAAAAGTACCAATACTTTTTGCACGTAGATCAAAAATAGAGTGGAGAGTTTGGGCTCCAAAAATCAGGTTAGTAGGCTCATTTCCATGTGCTTAAAAATGTTTTGTTGCTGTTTGTTGATGAAGGGCTAGAGCAAGTATGAAAGTAAATGTCTTTTGCCTCCAAAACAGTCGGTTAGCAATAGTACAGTATTGGGTTTGAGGATGGCCGGGGCGGGTGGGGGTGGCGATGGAGAGGTTAGGCGGGGGCGGGCATGGGGTTTGTACCGTTAGTGTTCCCACCCTCTGCATTCTCGCTGCTCTTCTAAGCCAGGTACACGTGCTGTGTTTAAACCAGGTAAGTCGTTTAAACAGGAGAGTGTACTGGCCAGCGTCCCTTCAGATGGGCCCGTGACTGTGGGTGGCAGAGCGAAAAGGGATTCCCTAACTTTAAATACGAACTAAATGATTAACGTCACCTGCCTAGTTGAAAGGGGGAAAAAAATCGCAACTTTCTGTCAATATTTGCCTGAAATCACGCTCGTAGGAAGACGAATTTTTCATTCTTAGTGGGGCTCCGTGGCATTAATAGAAAACCCTTCTTCCCCACCCCTCCCCACCTTGAAATTTTCTTTTTTAGGGTGTTGTTTCCTGCACACAAGAGCTGACCTATCACCTCCGCTCACGGTGGTTAATGTCTCGCACATCTCTTGAGAGGGCAAATCTCCCTGTCACGCTCTTTCACAGCAGAAGAATGGCAGCTTTTGAATGGGGAGGAAAGAAGACATTTTTCTTAATATCCTTTTTGTCCCATCTCTAAAACGTAAACATACCTGGCTTTAATTTTAATTTCTCATTTAGACTTCAACTCTCTTTCGGCCTTACTCTCCAAAAGATCACTTGGGTTTTCAAAACCATACCTGATTTAATATAAACTGCTCACTTTGAATGAAGAGGTGAATTTGCGTTTATTAACACTTAGACACTTTGTAAAAACAGGGTGAACTGAACCGAAATTTTCAGTGTCGGTGAGCTGTTGTTATGGTAGCTGCCCTCTAGTTGCAGAAACAATCTGTACAAGCCTGTCCCCTGTCTACTTAATCCAGATAGGCTGGATGGAATGAAACGAATAGTATGAAAACGCGTGCGTGTGCGTGTTGTGTGTCTGTGTGGAAGAGAGCATACTGAATTCATAAAAAGCCCTAGAAACAGCTTTCTGGGTTCCTGTGTCAATTTCACAGAGTCCGGTGCACATGGGAATTGCCCTCTCTGAACTTGAGGTCTGGTTAATGCTGGTATATTTTTATAAGATTGAGACATGTCCCCATACTTAAACATTTGCATTATCAGGGTCAATGTGCTAAAACCGAATTGTAACATTTTTAGGCACAGATGGAAAAAAGGTCATTGGCTCCTTGAAAACGTGTGTGGTGAGGGGAATAGATCCACAAAAGCATGTACGTACTTACAAACCAAGCTGTAGAGATCGGGAAAAGAACTGAAGTGTTGATCTCAAGATACCTAAATTGTCCAGATTTACACGGCATTGTGGTGGAACTAGTTAACACTTAGAGCTGTCGGTGTGTAATAACTATTGCTATGGACTGATTCAGTGTTTCCAAGGACTGTGCTCTTAAGTTTGGGGGGGTTCTGTTTTTTGTTTTCTGGTTTTTTTTTTTTAACTGCCTCTCAGATTATATTTCGTAGTTTAAAAATCTTTGCTTTATAATTTCATTAAAGCATAAAAAAACTTCAGGTCTCGGATATTTATTTTCACTTGTTCTACTAATTATTTACAAGACACCCTTTGTTAACTTTTATTTTCTAAATGTGTAGTATATTAAATGTCTTTAAAGTTTTGTTCAATTGATACTACATTAACTTTGATTTGCTTTACTGGGATTTTGTTTTTTTAATACACCTTTTCCATGTCAGTGCGTAGCACCTAACCAGTCGTTTGTATTCCCTTTCAGTCCAATAAACAGAATGAATAAGACCTTGTTGCCGTGTTAAATCTCCTAATATCCACTAATCTGAATGCTTAAATAGTATGACTTTTCTTTTTTAATAGTATGACTTTTAACCTAAAACAGTGGATTTGCTGAATTTGACTTCGTTTTTTCCCTGGAGGTTTCTTTCAGTGTTTAATTTTGAGAAAGTGCAAGCAGGAGAGGGGCAGGGAGAAGGGAAACAGAATACAGAGCGGGCTCAGCACTGACATGGGGTTTGAACTCACGAACCACAAGATTATGACCTGAGCTGAAATTGCCAAAGTTGGACATGCAATGGACTGAGCCCCCCAGGCATCCCTTAGATGTCTTGTTTATTAAAGGGCTGTTGTGCGATCGTGGGTGGAATAGTTTAGGAAAAAAATTAAGGAATACTTGTATTTTATTATATTTTAATTTTTTTAATGTTTTATTGCTTTTGAGAGAGTGTGATAAAGGGAGGGCCAGAGAGAGAGGGAAACACAGAATCAGAGGCAGGCTCCAGGCTCTGAGCTATCAGCACAGACAGCAGGGCTCGAACCCACAAACCGTGAGATATGACCTGAACCGAAGTCAGATGCTCAACCGATGGAACCCAGGCACCCCAGTCATTAAGGAGTACTTGCATTTTAAAGGAATCCCATGCCTGCTCCATTGTGTTCAAAAATATTACTGCATCTGAAAATCTGCATTAGGAATTAGATATGTTGATGAGTACAGGAAGTGTGCTTCCAGTTTGAAATTAAAATTTATTTCCTAACGAATAATTCCACACTTTTTTTTTTAATTTTTTTATGGGTTTTATTTATTTTTGAGAGACAGAGACAGTGCGAGCAGGGGAGGGTCAGACAGAGAGGGAGACACAGAATCTGAAACAGGCTCCAGGCTCTGAGCTGTCAGCACAGAGCCTGACGTGGGGCTCGAACTCATGAACCGTGAGATCATGACCTGAGCCGAAGCTGGACGCTTAACCGACCGAGCTACCCAGGCGCCCCAATTCCACACTTCTTTAGAGAATGTAAACGCCTCCATAGAGAAATCATCCAGCGTGTACAAACCCACAGCATCAGGTGCTTACGAAGAAAGGGAAAGAGCCGTAAGGGCTTCGTGCCAGTGGCAGCGTCCTGCACAGAAGGACGTTCACCTGGGACAGGTCGGCCCCAGGCAGGCAGCTAATGGGGGGCCAGTGGCCTCCAGAGCTGGGCAGTGTGGGGGGAGGGGAGGGTGGGGAGTCTATGTGTTTTCCTTGTAGGACACTACTTCGTGGATTTGAAAACTCAAAACTTCATTTACATGTAAGCTCTCATGCCAGAGCCTAGGCATAAAGAATTTTCCAGCCTTTGCAAATCCAAGAGTAGAAGTTGTATTGTTTTTTTAAGTTTTATGTATTTTGAAAGAGAGCATGCATGAGTGGAGGAGGGACAGAGAGAGGGAGAATCCCAAGCAGGCTCCACACCATCAGCGCATCATGAGAAGAAATCAAAGAGTTGGCCACTTAACCATCTGAGCCTCCGGGGCACCCTGTCTTCTGGCTCTTAAAGTTACAGTTCATCAAGGAAAATAGACTTTAAGTGAACGTGCCTGAGCCTTTCCCAGGCAGGCGGGTGTGTTTCAGTGAGCTTTGTCCCCACTCGTGGGGTTGCATGCAGAGAACATTCCAGTAAGCCTCCATCTCCTTATCCAGAAAGGACCCACGAGCAAGTACGCCTGCTCTCTCCCTCCTGGTGCCCGTGCAGGTACTTGGGATGTCTGTCAGGTGCTGGGCCTGCGTGGTGTGCACATTACTTAGTCCCTGTGACCAAGAGCATCCCTCCGTGCGGGTGCTCTAGCCCGGCCTCGCGAGACTAACACAGCTAACAGGTGGTGGGTCCAGGGTTCGAATCTCCCTGTGATGCCATAGCCTATGCTTCCTTCCAAGTCTGGGCCCACATGAACCACTCTGCTTCCAGACTGCAAGTCACATTTGCAAGCACAATTTGTTGAGCTGGTGCTCAACTGCTGGTACAGATAGGGACCAGCCGCAGCACCACGCATCTGTCTGGCCATGGAGGGAGGTTCCCACGCAGCGTACACTAGCCCAGGCTGCCATCCGATGCCTCCTGTGCTTTCTCATTTGTTCTCCGGCTGCTTCATGGGGCACCGATTCTAGTGCCCGGTTTACAAATGAACTGGACTCAAATGAACTGGTCTGCAGGCATGGGGCCTCCAAGCTGGGCACCTCTGAGTGCAGTGCTTAAGCATCACCAAATACAAATTCCCTTGGTCTAAAAACAGTTCCAACTTGTCAAAGGTCGGTGAAAATTGAAGGGCCCACTGGTTCTGGCTGACTGCGCACTCAGAAAAGAAAATGACTCTCAAATTCTATCCAGACTTCTCTCTACGTAAGTAAAGCGGTCAATACAACAGACACAGGAGGTTTTATAAAGGAAAGCCAGTTTTCGCATCTTCAGAGTGTGTGAATCTATAGAGTAGCGGTTAAAATCATGGGCTCCGGAGTCCTGAGACCTGACTTAATCCAATCACTTGACGTGTGGTAATTCAGACAAGCTACTTTGCGTTCCCTGACCTGCAGGCACTGCTAATGGTGTCGGACGCTCGGCTTCGTAACATGGGGCGTGCACAGAGCCACCCAGCCAACTGCTTGAAGACGGACTGAAAAGTCAGCACAGACGATGCAGTCAGTGAAATCCAAAATATCAGAGCTTCTGCACAACATACGACCTGAGCTGACCTGACCTGCATCAGATGACCCGGCCACTTGTACAGATTGCCAGGAAACGAGAGGGAACCTTGCGGAGGAGACATTAACCAAAGGAAATATGTACATCTGGTTTGGCTCCATCCTAGCACGAACAAACCAAGAGAAACACTTGTGAGTCAATGAGGGACGTGAGCACCAACCGGGTACTTTGGACCAAGACACCCTTAGTTTATGTAAGGTATTGGTACTGTGGCCGTGTGTGCGTGTGTGTGTTTTCAGAACCGTTCTCTTACAGCAATGTGGATAAAATAGCACCGATGTAATGATGTCTCCTATTCAAAACCATCTGACTTCCAGAACAGTGCGGGGAGGGAGATTATGGATAGAACAAGAGTACCCATAACCAATTACTGTAGATGATAAGATACAAAATCACCAAATAACATTAACCATTCCGTCACTGTCTTCAAAAGGATGTTCCCATGCGGCGACTCGAGTTGTCCTGACAGAGGACGGAGGGCCCGCCGGCACAGCACTCAGCCAGCGTGCATCCAGTCTGCAAAATAAACGTGGGATCGGCTGTCAAACGGGATCTGTTCCTTGTCCTCCTTGACTCTGTGTCACACTGTCACTGATAGATTATAGATTTCAGTGAAAACAGGAGGGGCTTGCCTGGGGGCCGAGGTCACGTCCCGCCAGGGGCCCCGGAGGACTGGGACCTGGAGTCCCAGGGGAACTCCCAGGGAAGCAGCCTTTGTCAAGGAAGTGAAGGAGCAGCTGACTTGGGGCCGAGATACTCCCAAAACCCCCGCAGTCTGGACAGGATGGCCACAGTTCCCGCCACCCTTCCGGTTTGGGTGACCCTCATTTGGGAATTCGCATGCGTCAGGACCAACCAAAATGAATACAGATTTAACCAAAAACAAGTTGACTACTTACCACCTTCTGAATTTTCAAAGAAGGCACCACTGAAAACTAGAACTCTCCACCACAGAAGCCGAAGAACCTTATGGAGCATCACCTCTCAGGAACATGTCCATCTTTGTTAGCCACACAGCGAACCCTTGGTCCAAAGTGCTCATGGGAGGTGGCTGGCACCTAGGCGGCACCCGCAGGGCTTCAGACCCTCCTCCAGCTTGCTGCCGGTTCCTGCACAACCAGGACAGCATTACTCACATTTGGGGACAGTCACAGTCCTCCCAGGACACTCTGCCAGCCCTGCTTCGGGTCTCATGGCCTCCAATCCAGCCTCAAACAGACAGCAGGTCTGGGCTGGTGCTGCTCCGTCGGGGCTTCCTGCTGGAAGTCATTGGTTCAGTCATTCGCTGCCACTGAGTGCAAGGCACTGTGTCCTGTGCAGGAGCGGGGAGCACAAGGTTGCACATGTGCTCTGTACCCTAGAGATCCCTGGGGCCCAAATGCATCCAGGCTTCCTCGGCACTCAGTGGGGGCCCAAGGATCCTGCCTTCACCACCAGACAGGGAAGGAGTGGCCTCGGGCAACCTCGGGGCTCTGAGGTCACCTCTAGCAGCAGCGACACAGGTCCCCTCCAGGGAAAGCACAGCACATGGACCTTAGCATGTCGCCCACAGCTTTGAAGGCCGGTGCTTGCCCCTCACCATCCCTTGGGGAGGACCCCCTAAAAATACACACCCACGCTGGCCACCCCCGGCCCTGCCACATACCAGCCACACAGGACAGGCGCTATACAGTTGTAACCACAGTGAGCGTGTCAGAAGTAAGAGCACGTGCTCCCGCTGGGCTCCTGGAAGGCTTGAGGGAGAAAGGAAACCACTCCGGTCACAGGTCCCAGCCCCTAGCACCTGCGAGCTTCCTGGGCTGACACGTTGTCTCTGGGATCTAAGGGCCTGAGGGAACACCAGGAGCCACAGGAGAGGAGGGGGGAGGGCAGAGACCCAACTTTCTTCTCAAACAGGCAGGTGTCTCGAAAGGAAAAGGTAAGAAAGGTACCTTCCCAGTCACAGCTTCTTGGCCCTTTGCTGGCAGATACAAACGCCGCAGGGCGGGCCTGTCGGGGCCCAGGAGGCCGGCAGGACACCTGCCCTCCGCACCCGTCACTGCTGACTCCACACACCAGGTTATCCTCGGCTTCTGCAGTGGCACTCGGGCAGCACTTCAAAGCGTGGCATCAGGACACCAAACAGGAGTGACAGAAAGGGCCCGGCTCACATCACCCAGAGGAGTCAGAGAGGTCAGGGCTCCCCAGTGCTCCCACCAACTGCAGGAGCGGCTCATCCGGGTCTCCCGTGTCACACAGTGGTCACTGACACAGTAATGAGGCCCCAGGCAGAGTGGGGATGGGCTCCATGGTCACTCGACGACCAGCTATCCCTGCTCTAATCTGATGAGCATCTTGTACCAAATCACTGCCCCAAACCACTGACCCCAAGAGACCAATGCAGCGGGACCGGCTGGAGCCAGTGCGCATGTGTGGGTCTGAGGCGGATTTTGGAGGCTGAGGCTTTAAATGAAAATGCTTGATAAAATTTTGCTTTTTTGATTTATTTTCCTTTCTAGAAGCAGCAATTACACTGTACCTGGGCAAATGGCTTATAAGATTTCACAAATTCTTCAAAGAGATAGGTTTTTGAAATGTCATTTTCTGTTAACATTCTTATGAGAAGACTTTTAGCGGACAGTCCCATAAACCTGTAAACCATACGGAACATACGAAGCCGCCACAGTAGAGGCCAAAGGCTAACACTTTGCTGCTCTGCCTGGGTGGCCAGCATCGCTCTGCGCTCTGCCTACAGGCTTCCCTCTGTCTCTGCGGCAGGCAAGGCTGGGGCGGCCGTGCTACATGCAAATACCAATCTTCAGCATAAAACGATGAGAGCCGTGTGTTGGGATTCAGGCTAAAGTAGAGAACCAGAAATCTACAAAAACTCAATTTGTGTTTTTTAAATACTTTATATGGTAAAAATACAGCAAAAATATTTTATTTAGTTCAAAGAGGAAAAAATATACTGTTATGGTCACAATTCTAAGGATGATTCACATGGTCTCTGGCTCCTCAACTGCACTGGGTGGTGTAGACGGCTCCGGCGGCCTCAGTCATTTATCAAAGCCAAGATCATACTGCGGAGAGAAGGGACCAGTGTCAGTGACATCTCCTCAGCACTGGTCCATCCACACTCATGTCTCTGAGGCTCAGCAAGGAACAGATAATCATTTATGCATAAAAGAACATCGAAGGGCGCCTGGATGGCTCAGTCACGGTTGTAAGAACAAGCCCCAAGCAGGCTCTCCGTGCTAAAAGTGCAGAGCCTGCTTGGAATTCTCTCTCCCTCTCTACCCCTCCCCTGTTTGTGCTTGCTCTGTCTCTCAATAAACTTAAAAAAAAAAGATGTAATTAGGGCCTCTCAAAGCCCTAATTTTTTCACTTAGAAAAAAATAAATAACTGGGAAGGGGAGTACAACCTAAAGCCAACATTGGGCTACAGTTTGGAACAAACAGAGAAGCAAACAGAACATTCTCTTGTGCATGCAGCCCGCAGCCCGCAGTGCACTGGGCAGGCCCCCGCTCCCACTCGGGGTTCCAGGCTGCTCTGGGTGCCGCCCGCATGGCCTGACACTGTTAGGCACTCCGCAGGCGCCCAGTAACCACTCGGCTAAAACCACCACAGTTTAACAGCAGCAACGAAACTACCACCATTTTCTTTCCTGCTTAGATGACCAAACTTCACAGAAACCCCATTACACGTCACTAAAGGTGTGATTTGTTGTCCAAATTTAATAACCAAACCAAGTGTAGTCCATGCACAGCACAGATTAACGGGAGCAGCTAATCCCTGTGGAAGATTCTGAGAGTTTACTGCCAGTCAGCACAAACCTATGTGCTTTACACACGTTATCACGTTTAGTCCAGATCACAATTCAGTGAGGTAGGTATTAGATACCATCCCATTTTCAGACCAAAAAACCGAGGCACAGACAGGTTAAGAACCAGCCCTCGGTCACGCAGTAAACAGCTGCCTCCAGACTGAATGAGGCCAGCACCTAAGCAAAACATCAATGGCATTGACCCCACTGCTATCTAAAGAAGACGGGCATTTCTCCCTTTCGTTCTAAGTGAAAAACAACGATGGATGTGCGTGTCCGCCATGTGACAGGCAAGCCAGACAGGACCTTCGTAAAATCCCTGCGTTCAAAATCTGATAAGGGAGAGTCTTGGTGGCTTGGTTGGTTGAGTGTCTAACTTCAGCTCAGGTCATGATCTCATGGTTCGTGAGTTCGAGTCCCATGTCGGGCTCTGCTGTTAGCATGGAACCTACTCTGGATCCTCCATCCCCTTCTCTCTGCCTCTCCCTTGCTCACATGCTCAGTTTCAAAAATAAGTAAACTTTTTAAAAATATTAAAGGGGCACCTGGGTGGCTCAGTCTGTTAAGCATCTAACTCTTAATTTCAGCTCAGGTCATAACCTCACGGTTCATGCGTTCAAGCCCTGCATCAGGCTCTCTGCTGACAGCTCAGAGCCCAGAGCCTGCACCCTGCTTCAGATTCTGTGTCTCCCTCTCTCTCTGCCTACCCTCTGCTCACACTCTGTCTCTCAAATATAAACAGATGTTTAAAAAATAAATTACAAAAGTTAAAAAACAAAATAACAGAAAAGCAAATATCAACAACGAAGAGGAAAGCATCGACACTAGTTTCGATCCAGTGTCTGTGGGTGTAATGAGCAGCTGCAGGTCCCGGGAAGCCTCTGGGCGGAGGCTGCAACTGCTCGGACTTCTGACGGCTTCAGACAAAACAGCAATTTGCTAAAACTCCATCCACTGAGCATCTGACTCTTGATCTCAGGATCAGGATCTCATGGTTCGTGGGCTTAAGCCCCACATTGGGCTCTGTGTTGGCAGCATGGACTCTGCTTGGGATTCTCTCTACCCCTCCCTTCCTTGCACTTGCTCTGTCTCAAAATAAACTTAAAGAAAAAACCTGCCATCTCTAGGCAGTTTCTAATTACCCGAACCCTCTGAGTGACCAATTTAGCGCAACACAAGTTCTTCCTAAGAGTCCTCATGCCTGTGTGAAAAATTAAAATTGACCTGGGGAAAAAAATAGGAATGATTTCATTAAGCTTGCATATAAAGGTTAAGCCAGACTGCTAGTCTCCTAAAGATTTAATCAAATCCTACACACGAATTTTTTTTCTCTTCTTTGCTCTATTCCTTGGCCTGGCAACAGATAAGGGAAAAGGTGGCATGTGTATCTCTGAAACCCAATGGAAGGTTAAGACAGGACCGCATGAGGCTTCTGCTTCCCGTGTCTGAGAGCCAGTCTTTGCTGGTACCCCTCACTCCCGGTCCGCTACGACCGGAAGGCAGATACAGTTTTACAGGGACAGGCACCTGGCATGTAGCGAGGCAGTGCCACACCTAAGTCCGCACCACATCCCCGGGAGAGCCGCGGCGGGCCGGTCCCTGGGAGTGCATCTACACTGCTCAGCGCCAGGAGTGAGGCCCGGACACCGGGGAGGGTGGGGAACGCTCAGTGTGAGGCATGCAGACGACCTCCGCAGCCACGGGGTAACCAACACCCCAAGTACCTACGGTGGGTCAGACAGATCGCTGATCTGATGACATAAAAGTCAGGCTGGGAGAACTGCACAGGCTGCCCTGAGGCTCCACAGAGACGACGCAGAACCCACAGCACACTAACGTGCCCCCGACCCCAAGGAGGCGCCCGTGTAGGGAAACGCCAGGAGGGCCGCGGACTCACCTGTAAAGATACATGAAGAAACAGAGCAAGTGGAAACCGAGCTTGATCATGGCTTCCTTCATGTGTGACTTCAGCTGACCTCGATTGTGGATCTCTGTCGGGTCGAACACCCCCATGTTACCACTCGGCACCATGATGAACCTGATGCACACACAACAGAAAGAAATCCGGTCATCAACATAAATATTCAAAACAAGTAACCAACAACAACCAGCCTTTCCCAGTGACCAATCACAGCGGCCTTAAATCCAGACCAGACACGGATGACTAGTACAACGACACCATGGGCCACCATGTGGTTTTCCTCTGAGAGATACAATGCTTGTTAATCTTGGTTATTAATTTCTACCCTCAAACAAATCCGATAACACTCTAGAGACAGGTATTTTATGCCAAGACCCTTTTGCCCAGCTGTAGAAAACTCCTAAACTGGTCATACTTACAGCCATTTTCCAGTGGACACAGTGAAGGGGACTCTAAAACCAAACCAATTTTATCAAGTTCTTAGTCACTTATTTATCTAGAAAGTTATGACATAATTAATGCACTTCCCCCCAGAACACCTATGAGGAGGTGTAGTGTCACACAATTATTCCCATTTCACAGAAGACCATGAAGAGACTCCTGCTGGTCCGGGATGACACACCTCCATCCGCAGGGTCCGTGAACAGGGCCTGGTTTACAGACACAACTCAGAGAAGACCGAAGGGAAATGCTGCAGAGTAAGTGCTATGGTGGTAAATCAAAACCCATCTTCAGACAGTAAATAGTTCAGACCCACCCAGCACGTAATGTCTAACTTTACAGAACCCTTAAACAAGCTAAGTGCACGGTATTATTAAGAGATAATATTCTGACAAATCGTAAATGTCCTTTGTGTAGCAGTGGAGATGAGGCCACAGTGGGGACAGGAGCAGAGTCACAAGCCAAGGGGGGAGAGGGCACCATGAGCCCACACCGCGTTCTGACGCCAGACCAGTTCAACCCGATTTTCCCAGATTCGGCAGGGACACCAACTTTTTAAAAAAAATCCTGAAGGCCCTGTGTTTACCGGGGGTCTCTCAGCCTCTCCTTCCTCCCCATCACTGCGTGTGTAACAGCACACGACCCCTGACAGCCAAGGAACCGGCTCACTTGGTGAGTGTACACCTACTTCAACACCCCTCGGGACCACATGTGCAAGGACGTGCCCTAACCAGTGTGTGCCGGCCCCTTCCTGCCACCCATGGTTCTCACACCGACATCTGTGAAATGCAAATGCCCCGAGTTCTGCAAACTTAACCCTCCCAAACCCTGCCACCCCCAAGAACCCGAGAGCGGAGCAGATGGTTCTTAATGTCCAAGTGGTCCGGATGCCGCTCTCCGCTCTGTCTCAGAGCCCTCTCCGGCCAGGTCCTGGCTACCCCGGCCCTCTTCAGACTCAGTTCACCCTCCCCTCTGAGTTGCACTCACATGGGGGTGTCCTCTGCATGCCCCAGTCACAGCCCCACCCCGCCCTCTGGTCCCATCCCTGTGTCTGGCCACTCCTGCCCACATGATGCTCCCAGGAAAACTTTTCCAAAGACCACTTACTTCATCAGGTTAGCTGCTCAAAAGCATACAGAACGAAGAAGATGTATGAATGGCTACGAAGCATATTAAAAGGTACCCAGGATCACCTGGCACCAGGGAAACCTCACACCCAACTGGATGGATAAAATGAAAAGATACAGGGGCACCTGGAGGGCTCAGTCAGAAGGCCACGCGATTCTTGGTCCGGGGGTTGTGACTGTGGGGGTAGATGTTACTTAAATAAAAATAAAAAAGACACACAACAACAGGTATTGGCGAGGATGTGGAGAAACAGGAACCCATATGCACATCTGCTGGGAATGCAAAATGGTGCAGCTGCTTCTGAACCCCCAGGCAGCTCCTGAAAAAGTTCAACGTAAAGTTATCACATGACCCGGCAAATCCACTCCTGGGAAAAGTTAAATATGTCCACACAAGAACACACACAGGAATGTTCACAGGGGAATTATTTGTAGCAGCTGGAAACTAGAAACAACCGAAAGGCCCATCAACTGCAGCGACAAAATGCAGTCTGTCCACACACTGGAACAAGATTCAGCACCTAAAGGGTATGAAGAACACAGTACCTGCCACACATAGACGGACCTGGAAAACACGGTGCCGAGTGACAAACTAGTCACAAAAGAGCACATACTGATGTCTCCTGTATGACAAGTCTGCACAGGATAGGAAATCTTAGGAGAGGCAGAAAGTAGACTGGTGACTGCCTAGGGCCAGGGGAGGGGAGAGGAGAAGAGGGAAGGGGAGAAAGAGGGGAAAGGAGGGAAGGGGAGAAGCAGCAAGGGGAGAGAGAGAGGAGGGGGAAAGAAAGTAAGGGGGAGGGGGAGGGCAGAGGAGGGGCAGGGAGAGGAGACTGCTAATGTGTACAGGACTTCCTTTTGGGGTGAGGAGCATGTTCTAAACCAGACTGGTGCTGACTGCTTACATGTACGAATGTACTAGAAAGAGCTGGAACAGAGAACGTGCAATGGGTGAACGTCTGCCACTGGCGCTCGCAGGGACACGTGAGCTCCACGGCCTGATGCTCACAGTTCTGGGTGGCACATCTGAGGCAACACCAGCTGCTGCTATAGCCTCGTCTATGCACCTGCGACCTGACGGCCCTGCACAGGCCCTGTGTGTTGGCCTTAGGCCCCCCAGCGCTCCCTTGTCCTTCCCCCTCCTGTAGGCTCTACACAGACACCCCCTCCTGGGAAGGTCCCAGCTCGAGGCCTCCCAATCACCCCAGGCGCCCCAGCCCACCTCGTACTTAAGCTCGCTGCTTATTTTGTTTCTCAGTTACTTATTTTGCCTCTCGGTCCTGTGGGGCAGAGCCCATTCCACATAGGTCTGCGTCCCCAAAAGCAAGAAGTGCAGGTGTCTGAAAAGGGGAAAGGACCCATCTGTTGATTTTTCTATAACCTTTTTAAGTAGCACGTAAATTTGTGAACAGCCAATCTGTCACTGTCATTATCAGGGCAATAAACCTACATGATCTTGTGATTATGGGAAACAGAATCCATGGACTTTTCTGTCCCCCACAGTAAACCTGCTAGAACCAAGCCACCATACTTGGCACCAGGCACAGAAGCCGCACGGAGCCTCCCTTCCTCTGGTGCTGTCGTAGACCAATGACAGTGCGGGCTGGGGGATCACTGAGCTCTGGTCTCAGCTTTCCCGCTCTCCCTCCCCAGTTCCTGTTCAGCCCGTTGGGATCATGGGGACACTGAGCCATGCTCCAAGTCTGCGCGGGTCGGCACCTCGCCAGCTGGGGCAGGGGCCCGTCTTCCAGCAGAGCTCAGGTCAGGGTGCTGGTCTATGGGATGACCATGCGAGAGCACAGAGAAACTTACAGGAAAAAGTAATTGTTTCCCTCTGGGAAAGAGGGCCAAATTTAAAATCCCTTCTGTGGCTCAGGTCCTGGTGTCATGATCTCTATAAATCCATCCCCCACATCTGCTTCCTCCCCCTCATGGCCTTCCATTACCTTCTTGTGTGTCCTTATTACCTCCTCCACCTTCCTTTATTCTTTTCTTTGTCCTTCTTTTTTAAGTCTTATTTATTTAAGTAATCTCTGCATCCAACCCGGGACTCAAACTAAAGACTTTAAGACTCACACTTTTCTGAGCCAGTGGCACTCTCTGCTTCTTTTAATTTTTTTTTTTAATGTTTTATTTAATTTGGATACAGAGACAGAGCATGAGAGGGGGAGGGGCAGAGTGAGAAGGAGACACAGAACCAGAAGCAGACTCCAGGCTCTGAGCTAGCTGTCAGCACAGAGCCTGACGCGGGGCTTGAACCCACGAACGTGAGATCTGACCTGAGCCGAAGTCGGAGGCTTAACCGACTGAGCCACCCAGGCGCCCCTCACCCTCTGCTTCTTATTCTAACTGCACTTTATTTTTAGTATTTATTTACTGTTGTTTGTTTTTTAATGTGTTTATTTTTATTTTATTTTATTTTTTAAAATGTTTTATTTATTTTTGAGAGAGAGAAAGAGACAGAGACAGAGTGAGCAGGGGAAGGTCAGAGAGAGAGAAAGACACAGAATCTGAAGCAGGCTCCAGGCTCTGAGCTGTCAGCACAGAGCCCAACACGGGGCTCAAACCCACAAACTGTGAGGTCATGACCTGAGCCGAAGTCAGATGCTTAACCGAATGAGCCACCCAGGCACGCCAATGTTTATTTTTGAGAGAGAGAGACAGTGTGAGCAGGGGAGGGGCAGAGAGAGAGGGAGACACAGAATCCAAAGCAGGCTCCAAGCTCTGAGCTGTCAGCACAGAGCCCACCATGGGGCTCGAACTCATGAACTGCGAGATCATGACCTAAGCCCAAGTCTGACGCTTAACCGACTGAGCCACCCAGGTGCCCCCTGGCTTTTGTTGACCATTCTTAATGGAAAACACATATGTCTTTAAACATCACAACTGAATATTACATATTTTTTAAATGCACACATGTAAATTTGTGTTCTGACTATAAGACCGGACCATGCAAACTGCTACTTGCCCCGTCCACCGGAGTAAACAGGGATTTATGCTGACTTCACGTGGCATTCTACTGTCCTTTATTTCATGACTAGCATGTATCTTATTGCAGAAAAAAAAAGCATAAAAAGTTTTTTTAATCGTCCTTTAAATCACCAGGGCATGAAGCATTAGTAAACAAATCATACTCACCGATATATGTTCCAAGTGGCAACGGGCAGGTTGAGAAGGAAGATGAACCAGTGCAATGAAATGAGCATCAACACGGTAACGATGGTGTGGCCAATCAGCTCGGGAATGACCCACTGCAAGGGAAGAACACGGCATTACCGAGCCCTACTGCGTGCTTCCTGAGTGTCCGTGTTAGCTGAAGCTAGATCGATGGATACGCAGAGAGTTTACAAGCTAATGTTCCAAGATTTATTTTTAGACTCCAACGACCCAGATTGCACAGCGCTGTAACTGCTCATGCCATGTAAACACGTCACACACCACTTAAAAATAATGCACTTAAATTACAATTACATTTTATCCTCAGCAAAGGTCCAGATTCATTCACTAAGTGGGTATGAATGACAACTGGGGAAACGATGGAGCATCATTTACTGGCTATTCCAAGGTCTGTGCCAAAGCCCTTCATGCTAATTGGTGTGGTTTATATCCAAATATACACTGTATTGCAAGTCAGAGTATCAATCTTAAACATGTTCCAATCTCCAGAACCCTGAGGGAAATCCTTTCTTCCTCTCTCTCTCACTTTCTCTCACACACACACACACAGGTACTTTAACAGCTCACAGTAACAGTGCAAAGTTGAACAAGTACGACAGATACGGGAATCCCAGCCTGCTGGCCCATGGCACCCAGGCCCTTATGTGCGCGCTGCGGACCACGCAGTACTCTACTGCTCATGTGCCAACAGCTGTGGCCACAGGTCCTCTGTTCACCAGTCATCTTCCTCTCCTAACAGTGAGACTTTCCTTTCCACGGAAGTTGATAGTAACACTTACGAAGACACAAACTGCCACTTGCAGAAATGAAAAAAGCAAAACTCAGAGAGGTTAAGTAATTTGCCCCAGATCACAAAGCTCCTTAGTGGCAGAATAACACAGTATAAATCCAAACATACTGGCCCCAGGTCTCTTGTATTTTGAGTTTAGATATGTTTAGTAAACAAAGAAGGAATGTGCTAGGCCTTAAACCTAATTTGCAATCAACACACTTTTGAAAAACGTAACACGGAGTTTCTGAAGTGTAACCAACAGAGCACAGCGCTTACAGGGGTTAAGCTGTGAAGTCAAACACACCTGGGGCGGGGTCCCTGCTTTCCCCTACCATTAGCCACGCAGGCTTAGGAAAGGTTGCTCCCCCTCAGGGAGCCACAATTGGCTCATCTCTAAACTAGGGGTGAAAACACCCGCACCGCAAGCCAGCACCCAGCAAACGCAGCCAGGTTACCACTGCCGCGACCACAGGCCACGCCCTCCGCCCCCAGCGATGGCTTCCAAACTGGGTTTCTTACCTTGGGCTGCAGTCCCTGGTTTGCTGTATAGCCAAACCAGAAGCAAAAGTCTTAGGAAGTGACACTTCACTTTCTTCTGCTTGCTTTACTTACTTTCAACCAAGCCCTGTGTTTTCACTGTCTTCCCTCCTCAGCCAGGCATGCTACCCCTAACCTGTTCTCTGAAAGGCAGCACTGGGCTCACGGCCCCTGGCGGGAGCCTGCAGCCTGCTCCTGTGGAGTGACTGAAGGGCACACAAAAGACACGTACAAACCACGGCCCTTTCCGGTGCTCAACAAGGGTCCGGGTAGATGCCAATCACCCCGCAGTGAGTCCGGTGTACCTACCAGTTGGCCCACAGCCTGGCCCATGTGGGGAGCCTCTGGGAGTCTGTGAGTGCTTTTCCCTAAGTATGACCAGACACCTGTGTACCAGAAACTGACAAAGCCCTCTGACAGGAGAGGAGAAAACACATAGGGAAAGGAGCTTGGAGGGAACCGAAATAACGTAGGAAGCAGAAGGAAATTTCGAAACTACTATAATCAAGATTCTCAGAGAGCTAGGACACTCCCATCTGAGCAAGGGAACAAGGTCTCAGAAATTACAACCTTGCCATAAATGGTGTGTACGTAGATCAGAAGATAAAGCAGAGGGAACCTTAAAACAAAAAGGCACAAAAAACCCAAAGAGATAAAAATTTTAAATTTTTTTTATGTCTTTATTTTGAGAGAGAGACAGAGCACGAGCAAGGGAGGGGCAGAGAGAGAGAGGAGACACAGAATCTGAAGCAGGCTCCAGGTTCTGAGTTGTCAGCACAGAGCCCGACACAGGGCTTGAACTCACGGTCCATGAGATCATGACCCAAGCCAAAGTCAGCCACTTAACAAACTGAGCCACCCTGGCGCCCCAAGGGATAAAAATTTTAAAGAAGAACAGGCAGATAATCCCGCAGATGAATTATCCAGTGCGTGAAAGTTGTTGAAAGAGAGAAAAAAAGAGGGGAGGGCGTCCAGGTGGCTCAGTTGGGACTTTTGGTTTCAGCTCAGGTCATGATCTCATGATTCGTGAGATGGAACCCCGTGTCGGGCTCTGTGCTGAGCATGGACCCTACCTGGGATTCTCTCTCCCTCTCTCCCTGTCCCTCCCCGCTACACACATGCACACACTCTTTCCCTCAAAATAATAATCATTAAAAAAAAATACAACCCAGTTGGTAAAATATATAGCCATTCTTCTAAAACTGAGGAGACCTGAAAGTAATAGAATATTGATTAAATCTTGATTTTTTTAAAAAGCAGTTTGGGAGATAAATACAAAATCTTTTATTTAGAGCAATCACTGTATTAAACCACATTCTGGAAAATTCAAAATAAAGAAAAAAAGAAGAGAAGGAATATAGTTTACTAGAAATGTTAATTGCCCAACTGTCACTTTTTTCCCCTCATGGGCCAGAGAAACAGAAATAGGTACAGATGAGAAACTTCTATGTGAAGCTGAGAACACGCGCAGTATTTACTGAGTTGTGACATGAACTTTAATCCGGAAAGTCTTCTGTCTGCTCAGCTCGTAAAATGAATCAGGACTAACTGGTTTCTCTGTATCCAGACAAACTGTAGTTCAGAGCATCTTTGCCAACACAAAGTTCTGAGCACAGACTAAAGGTAAAGTGGTCTTGACATAAATCAACTAATTAACTCCATTTCTCAGCAAGCCACGAAAAGAAGGTCATCTTTCATGCAACAAAACACAGACTGAGCTTTTTAGTCACGAGCAGGGACGATGGGTTTCAGGTTTCGACACAGAAGACAAAAAAGATTATCCTCATAACAAGCCTTTTCATCCTAAAGTATCGACTGACACAGGGACAAGGCAGAAGCAGAGTAAGGAAACAAAATTTCAAGTGGAGTCTTCCATAGTTTCACTATCTAAAATACTGCCCAAACTCAGTAGCTGTACAGACATTCCAATGAGTACGAAACAACACGCACTTCAAAATCAAACATACCTATGTCGGTTATCTATACCAACCTGGAACACAGAAAATGAGTGAAGAAATGTCTTACCTTGTTTAATTTTGAGCAACATGATCTAGCATTAATGTAATCACATTCTAAATCAGACAATGTAATTATCTGAGGATCAAGATAAGGAATTATAAGACTTTAAAAAAAGTTTCTTAATCTTTTATTATTTCTGAGAGACACAGAGAGAGCATGCACAAGCATGAGCAGGGAGGGACAGAGAGAGAGACAGAGACAGAGACAGAGAGACAGAATTGGAAGCAGGCGCTCTGTCAGCACAGAGCCTGATGTGGGGCTCAAACTTGCGAACCGTGAGATCACAACCTGAGCCACCCAGGTGCCCCTACGAGACTTTATTTTTATATATCTAAGTTTCAGAAAAAAAAATCCAACTGTAATGCAGAATTAAAGTTCCCTTGAAAAAATTTATTTCCTTAAAGGTCACTCATTAGATAACTCAATTTTCTCATTTATGTCCCTTCAACAAATTATCTTCACAAAGAATCTTATTATGCTCAATTCTAAAGTAACCAATACCAGAACATCCAATCTGAGTTCCTTAAGAAGTGAAAATGACCATAAGAATTGGAAAATAAGACCTATAAAAACAATTTAAATGTGAAAAACTTGAATTCCCAATAGTAAAAAATAGTATTTATTTATGACAGATCCATAAAATGTCTTTGAAGACTCAAGATGTGAAAAAAGGAAACAAGAGACAAAACTGTCAATATAGTGGGGTCATAGGTGAGCAGTGGTTATGTCTCCTCATAGACAATTTGTTTTCCTAGTAGTTCTCTCTTGCCCAAACTCTGCATAGTAAACATATAGGCAAAAAATGGGTTTTAGCACAAAACATAAACTCACAAATAAAAATGTGAGGACAGACACAGAAGGAAAAGGCCTCAAATGAGTGATACAAGGCCTGAGAACTGCTGCCAAATGCTCCCCGCCAATAGCTGGGACAGAGCTGAAAGGAACAGAGCAAACTGCTGAGGGTCACAGTCGGTGGGCGACAGAAACATGAGGTTTATTACGCTATACTCTCTACAGTAACACTTGAAAGTGTCCAATAAGACAAGAAAAAGTAAGTGTTCTCACCTAAATTCTAAACATTTCCATATGGATGTTCCCCAACAACTTAACGCAAGGAAAGTCAAACTCGTCACCATCCCCACAAATTGTTCCACATCAACTGGGTTCCGTTTCTGTGGCTGACACAAGCTCAAACCCCAGGGGGTCATCTATGTCTTCAGGTTCACAACCCACCTACAAGCAGCCTTCACCCGCCCACCCCTCACTTCTTCCTCGCTCCACCTGTTAACCCGGCCTTCCACCTGCCACAGTTAGAATCCTATTTCAAACCCACGCAGGCCCATTCCCTAAGTTTACCTTTCAGTCTTTCCTCTTTCCAACCCACTCTGCAGATTCATCTTCCTAACACACCATTTGTTAATATCAAGAACGTTCAATGCCTCCCTACTGCCTTGAGGATAGAATGAAAGCTCAAGCTGTCCCCACCTTCGCACGCAAAACTTTCAAAATCTGATCTAATCCAGCCTTTCCAACCTTGACTTTCTCCAGCCCATATCAACTGTGCGCTCCAGACACCTTGACCCTATCACCCAGGAATGCCATAAACATGCCTGTCTCTGCACCTGTGCTCTTGTCTGATTCCGAATACCCACCCCTCCCCTTCAGCACAGGCTTTCTTCGGGGTTCGAAGTCCGGGAAAACTCCCATTCCTACAGAATTTCCACGCCAACCGTTCCCTCCCTCCCACTCCAGTAGGAAGTTCAGGCTTCCAAAACGACAGTAATGACAGTAACATGCTGAATTCCAGCAAAACACACCCTACACATACCTTAATGTCCACTTAACACTTCTCTTTGTGCATAAACTGCTGTAAGCCAAGGCTACTTTAAATCATCAAGCCTAGCTCTCCACACTGTAAAACCAGAAACCCATGTTTGATTTCTGAGTCCTAGTTCTTTATGTCACAAGACGGACATAGGTCACCAAAACTTGGGCCAGTAATTCTGGTTTTTCAGTCAGTTCACCAAGCCTAATAAAACTGAAAGTTCTTAGGCACCTGGCTGGCTCAGTCGGTGGAGCCCATGACTCTTGATCTTGGAGTTGTGAGTTTGAGCCCCCGGTTGAATGTAGAGATTACTTAAAATAAAATCTTCAGGGGCGCCTGGGTGACTCAGTTGGCTAAACGTCCAGCTGCAGCTCAGGTCATGATCTTGCGGTTCATGGGTTCAAGCCCCGTGTTGGGCTCTGTGCTGACAGCTCAGAGCCTTGAGCCTGTTTCAGATTCTGTGTCTCCCCCTCTCTCTGCCCGTGCTCAGATCATACTCTCTCAAAAATGAATAAACCTTTTTAAAAAATAAAATATTTAAAGCAAAATCAAAACAACTTGAGGTTCTCATTAGAATTTATATGATAAAGTAAAAACTGCAGCTGAACTGGGGACAGCAGGAGGCAGAGCACAGCGGCCACGGGGCAGGCACTGTGCTGGGTGCTGAATGCGTGTCCCCGCTACACACACACACACACACACACACACACACACACACACACGCGCGCGCGCGCCCCTTCCTTGGAAGCAAACATTTCCCACCTCACCCAGGAGAACAGACTGAAGCAGGTGCACCGCTGCGCACAGCGAGTCCCTGGCTGAGCAAGGGGTCTTCATAGCAACTGTGACCACTCCCTCCAGAGCAGGCTGCCTGTCTGAACAAAGTTGGACGTCGCACAGAAAACCCACGCACACCTATCCTCAAGCCAGGGTGTTTTGGAAAAAAGAAAGCTTAATTCACTCGGAAAGCAACCCAAGGGGGCTCTGACTCTTGATGGCGGCTCCGGTCATGATCTCACGGGCTGTAGGAAAGAGCCCTCTCTAGGGCTCTGAGCTGACAGCCAGGAGCCTGCTTGGGATTCTCCCTGCCTCTCTGCCCCTACCCCGCTCGCTCTCTCAATAAACAATAAAACAAAAAGAGCAAAAGGAAAACATTACAAAGGAAGCAGTTCCCGTGACCCCCAAATAAAGAAAGACAAGAGCAAGCCTCGCACGGATTCTTCCCACTCTTAAGGGCCTCTGACTGGACGCTCCCTGAGAGTGGATGCGGGTCCCCCACTCATGCAGGGGCCCCGAAAACCTCGTGACGACAGCAGTGCGGGCGCGGCCGGCACTTACGCCCGGGCGGCCACCGCAGAGGCCCCGCGGCAACCAGAGTGGACGCCCGCCAACCCGCGCGCCCCAGGAATGGTGGGGAACGGGAAGGGCCCGTCGGCGGCGGGGGAGCGGGGTGCAGGCAGCGGAGTCGGCCTCCCGCCCGGTTCTGGGCCATGGCCCGCCGCCCCCGCGCATCTGCCCAGCCCCGCCTCAGCCCCGTCCCCCGGGCGCCGGTCCCAGCCGGCCTCCGCCCGCCTCAGCCAAGGATACGAAGTACACCGAGAGGAAGATAAGCGCGCAGCAGTCGAGGAGAGAGAAGACGAACACCACCGCCTCCATCCTCCGCCGCCGCCGCCACTCCCTCCGTCAAACCAGCCCAGGCGCCCGGCGCGCCCGCCTGTCCGCCCCTGATAGGCCCTCGCCGGGACCTCTGGGGCGCTTAGTCCCGGAGCCGCGACATGCCGGAACTTGTAGTCCGCCGCCACCGCCCCGACGCACGATGGGAAGTGTAGTTTGTGAGTGCCGACGCGGCCGCTAGGCGAGGGCGGGACTCCACCCTAATCCTGACCGGGTCTGGAAACCGTGCCAGAGTTAGTCAACGGGCTTTTACCGAACGCTGGCGCCCGCTGGGCACCCGACTTGGCCATAGGAAGGCGTTCTCCTCGCAGAGTACAAGTCCGACCGCGACAACTCCGCTGGAGACTCGCCTCCCAGATGCCTCTTTGTCCGCAGGCCTCACCGCCCTCGCCTCTGCCTCGCTCCGCCCCAGATGTTAAGAGTTTCAAAGACGCGGTATGTTGTCTCGGTCACTTAAGTTTTCACGGACTCTGCACTGACTGCCGGCGGGGACCTGCTCAGACCCCAGGCATAGAAACCAGGGAGGCAGGCCGGGGGGTCACAGGGAAAGGGCCATTTATTTCCAAGGCAAATTCTATCAAAGTCATACATCCGTTCAACCAGTACTTTTGTTGTGTTTTATTTTTATTTTTAAATAGGCTGTATACCCAAGCCGGGGCTTAAACTCACGATCTTGGGATCAAGAGTCACATGCTCAACCCACTGCCAGCCAGGCATCCCCCTACCAGTATTTTCTGAGCGGCTAGTATATGCCAGCTTTGGGCCCTGCGAGTACACTGTCAATGACAGGGAAAATCCGTATGTTCTGGTAGCTTCCATTACAGTGGGAGAGGTGGACGACAACAAAAATCTATCACTGACAGGCAGTTGTAAGTAACTGGAAGAGGGCAGAGGACGGGAAACATTGCAGACTGAACCAACAGAGAAAGCCAGGCTGACCCACTGACATTTAATTTGAAATCTGAACAATAGCATGTTTCAGGCGGTGCGAATCAGGATCGAAAAGGCCCCATTACTCATAGAAACTTGGCGTCTTTAAGAAACAGGAAAAAAGGACAGTGTGGCCACACTACAACGAACGGGGGGCGGGGGGGCGGGGGGGCTTGACTTCGAATCAAAGGTGGCAGGAAAAGGTCACACAGGCCTTGTGGACCTCCCCCATTCCCACAAGTTTCACCTTTATTTGCATATGATAATAAACCACAGGACAGTTTTAAGTATAAAGTACCTTGGTCCAATTTACATTCTAAAGACGTCCTTCTGTTTGGTGCACTATATATATGGAATGGGTCAGGTTTGTCTGAGAGGAGACTACTGAGAAGAGAGAGGATGAATAGGGGAACCAGAATGATCACAAACTAACAGGACTTCCTGGACACGGCATAAATTCACAGGATCACCAATTGTTCAAGGTTAAAGGGAACAGATTATTTATAGACCAGCTGTGATTACACTCCCGCTGAACTTGCATACACCTCTGTCAGAGCGCTCATCATAGCACCTGCTCCTTGTTCCCAGCCAGCCATGTCTTAGATTAGTAAAAGTTAACAGATGTTACTAGTTTTTGTCTATCCCGTATCTTCCATCCTGCAAATAGCTGGTGTTTAATAAATGTTTGCCAACTGTTTGCTATACTGTAAGGAGAGATTTCATTAAAATTATTCCATATTCTGTTAAAAACATAAATCACACAGTCCTTAATCACACAGTCCTCTCTAGTTGGAGCAGAAGACACAGGCTATCCCATATTCTTTATCTGCTGTTTAATTCTGAGTAAATATAAAATCTGGTACCAGAATCAAAGATTAGAGTTGCAAGTTCTAATCAAGATAGTCTGTGTCTCATTCTACTTGAAAATTCAAAACATGGTTGCAGTGGCAAAATTTGAGAGAAGGATGTTGATCAGGGTTCAAAAACAATAAGGGTGTGTGTGTGTGTAACAGAGAGATCAAGACTTTCGGTTTAGGCTCGCTCCACGTGGATCCAGTGTGTTGTTGAAGTCTGTGAGCCCGAGTTTAGGCTGGCCGGGCCTAAATTCGTAATAAAGCCCTTTGCTTTTGCATGTGTGATTCGGTCTCCCAGGTAATCTCTGGTTTTTGGGGCAATATTAAAATCTGGGCATAACATAATGGGGGTTCGTCCGGGATATCCCCTGCCAGAGCTCCTGGGACCCCAACACGCTGGGCCTAATCACCGGCTGGTGAGTGCACTCCTTTTCTTGTCCGTCTGTGTCTAAGTTTGTCTGTTTGTTTCTTCGTGTGTGGGGGCCCTTGTGCACGGGGCCTAGGCAGGAGGTGGCTGAAACGACCTCCATGGGTCCCAAAGGAGCTAGGCAGACGCGCCGTGGAAGGCTCGGGACCGTGGGTGCCAAGAGACGTCTCAGACCCACTGTGGAGGAAGGGAGGTAGAGAATAAGTCTTCGTGAAAGACCGAAGCAAAGTGTAATTCCTCCTTGGTGAGGGGTGGCCGAAACAACCCCATTGTGTAATTCCTCCTTGGTGAGGGGTGGCTGAAACAACCCCATTGTGTGTAAAAGTCTGGAGAGGGATCCAGCCTCCGGAATTTATTGAAGCCCAGGGGGCCAAGGGGGGGCAATTGGAGTTTGACTCCCTTGGTCCAGGGGGTCCCCACTGGTGGCAGCAGTGTGACCCCTTAGGTACAGGGGAAGACTGGGGCAGGTCTCCTCTTGTCAGACGGACTCCAGAGTATACACAGGTGAGGGCAGGTTCCGTGGCTCTGGTGTCAAAACGGCCTGCTGGCAAGGGGAAACTGAGGCTGGAGTAAGTAAGTCTCCTCTTGCCAGGATTCTGGTGGCTCTCTGGAACAGGTCGTACATCGGCGGCGCAAGGGAAAGCTGGGTGCCCTTGGCTTAGCCATAGAGCCAACTTGTGTCTGTCTCTGTGCATCTGTTTATAGTGTGGTAAAAGTGTGACCCCATTGTGTGTAGGTTTCTCTGTATGCTTTGTTTGTATAAGTCCTCCTCGGGAGGGAGGCAAAGTGTTTGAATTCCACGGGCAAGCGTCATTACCTGTTCGCATTCATGGAGATATGAGTGGCAAGTGCGGCATCTGTTTGAGATACAGGTGTAGGTAGGGCACTCACTCACATTTGTCTAAGGTTTGAGATAGGGTTCCAGTCCTGAGGCGCTTGCAGGGACCCCAGAGATCACACAGGCGACGGAAAAAGACTGGGTCCCCCTGTCTGTCTGTTAGAAATCCTGCTGGTGGCAGCAATAGGGTTTTGTTTTTGTTGGAGACTCTTGTGTATACCTCTCTGTGCATCTGTTTGTCTAAGTCCTCCACGGGAGGGAGGCAAAGTGTGAGTCCTCACCGGGACGAAAGTGAAGTGTAATTATCTATTTGCTGTATGTCTAAGTGTAATTTTGATTGTGACTCTGACTGACGAGGACATGAGACAATCTACTTCAAACCCCTAGATCTTTTTTTGCAGGAACAAATGGCCGACCTTCAATGTTGGATGGCCAGAAGATGGAACCTTCGACCTCCCTGCCCTGGTTAAAATCTTTTCTTTCTCCTAGGATCCTAGCGGCAAAAGTTACCGCTGCCCGAGAAACCAGAAGTATTGGAGCTCTTCAGTAACATTTCTGGCTTCCCCTCCCATTCTTTGTTTCTGCACCTGCTTGGGTGTGATATGCCTCATCGTCTTCTCCCAGCCTCAGGGATTAAGAGGAAAAGGCACTCCCCAGGACAGCTAGGTTTTGGGAGCTGGGGAGGCACTCTTGTTTTTTTTTTCTGCCACCCTGAAAATGGCACCAGTAATCTGTGAGAGTCACCTGGTAGAACCTCCGGAGGTAAGCTAGTTTATCATCTGAATTTTAAATGCACATGTGCTTTTGTCTGGCGTATTAAGTGGAAGCCTGGAGTCATGACTTCCTGCCCCAGGGCCACACCGAGACGGTAGGCCCTTTAGTAAATCTGTAAACCTCTGTTTTGTGGCCACTTCTGTTCTTGCTTGTCCAGTTGTTATTGTCATTGTTTTTGGTCTGGTCTGTGAAAATTCTATGGGAGGGAATGTAGTAAAAAGTAAAAGTCACAACTAGTGATTGGTGTATTGGTATAGGATGAGGTCTGTAGATGCCTGTGCTTTTTGACTTGTGACAAAACAACTGGGGATATTTAAAACTGTTAAAAAGCTGCTTTGTACTTAATTGGTTCATAAAATTCCCATCTAAGAAAAGTTCTGGTATAAGCATCTTTCAGTTGGTTACTAAGTCCTCAATTGGAGACTAAGTTTTCTAAGAGTTAAAATTCTACTAAGTGTAATTTAGACTGATGGGAAAATAAGAAAAGCAACCCTATATGCAGGAAATTGGGGATACATAAGGAAAAATATAAGAAATAAAGTACATTTTTGTTGAGGGAAAAAAAGTAATTTTGTCTTAGATGAGACTGGTTGTTTGTAGAGAAATGGCTTTGGGAAAAAGTTTAAAGGCAAAGGAAAGTTGCCAAAGGTTCCTGCAGGGAAAGAAAGAAATTTTATGTGAGGTTAAGATAAAATATTAAAGGTATATTGGTATAAGGTTGAAATTCTGCTTTTCTCTCTTTCAAAAGACAAGTTTTCTGGACCTGTGGTCTGCTCTTGTTAAGACTATGTAGATGAAGGGTTTCTCTTTTGTTAAGAAGACAAAGGCTGGGGCGCCTGGGTGGCTCAGTCGGTTAAGCCTCTGACTTCGGCTCAGGTCAGATCTCACGTTCGTGGGTTCGAGCCCCGCGTCAGGCTCTGTGCTGACAGCTAGCTCAGAGCCTGGAGCCTGCTTCTGGTTCTGTGTCTCCTTCTCTCTATGCCCCTTCCCCTCAATGCTCTGTCTCTCTCTGTGTCAAAAATAAATAAAACATTAAAAAAAAAAAAGACAAAAGCTTTAGGTCCTATCTTTATCAGGTCTTTGATTGCTTAGTTAAAACTTCTCTGAGGTTAAAAAAGGAGTTAGGTTTTGCTAAAGGATCCCAAAGGCAAATAAGATCTTTTATTGCCACTTTGGTTAAATAAATAGAGTTTTCAGATTTGTAACAGTTTGTAATCCTATTTAGTATGTGCTTTGTAATTTCCTAAGGTTTTAACAAATTTCCCAGTATTCAAATGGTAGAGAAGTCTTTTGACCAATTGGGCCCTTTCATTTAGGATACCAAGTTACTTAAAAAGCACTGTTGTATAGGTTATACCGTATGGGTAAGTGCTGCAACTGCTCAAATATATGTGCAGTCCCTAAAGTTTTAATGTCTAGGTATAAGATCATTATTTAACACCTTTAGTAATCAAAATATTAAGTGTCACTAAATTTCTTTGTCAAAGTGCATCATAATGAACGCCTCAGATCTTTAGATTCTGTCACAAAACGTGTTTCTTCTTCAAGGAGAGTTGTAAAGAGGAGTTTTGGGACAAATGCAGCATTTGACATCTTTTAGGTTAGTACTAAAATGGGTAGAAACTTCCAGAGCTAGAAGCTGCATTGAAGCTGAACAAAAATTAAAAACATGGGACCAAGTAAATTGATAAACATTATAGTTTTGTAACTTGTTGGAAATATTGTTGGTCCTTTAATGTTTGCTTATCCAGATTAAGAAACTTTCTCTTAAGATACTTATGATATACAAAAATGTCATAAAGTATTTGTTTGTCTAGAGCATTTATCTTTTCTCTCTACTTAAACCATTTGAAATTTAGAAACTCAGTGTTACTCTTTTTTCATGGCCATTACAATTGTTTGCATAAGTTCAATAAGAATCTGTTCATTTTATAGTAGGACACCATTGGAAATACTGGTTGTTTTACCAAGGCTTTGACTGGAATGTCCTATTCGAGAGTCAGGCATAGGCTCTGAGATGGCCTGACAGCTTTAAGGAACTAAGGTTGACTTTATGGAACATGGAGCCATAAAGCCTCGTGGAAATGTTGGCTGCATACCTTGCTCACAGAGTTCCAGCAGCCTCCCCAGGTGAGTAAAGAAGGTCACTTCCTGGCGGGGGCAGGAACTTCAGCAGATGTTGGGAGCCTCGGGAAGAGGAGTTTGCCCAATTTAACAGGAATTGCAGGCCTGTCTGATGGAAAGTGTTGGCTTGGCTCGGCTTCTGGCCCAGAGCGGCTACTAAAAGTTCAACCTGGAGATTCCTTATAAAAGGACCCAGCAAAGCAAGCCTTATAAAGTCCTCATAAACAGTCTTTATTCTTGCTGACCTTATGTAAATAATCAGTTGTTAAAACTGGACTTATTCCCCAATGCATTAGTCTCGATTTGGCCATCTCTAATAATGGAGGATTTTTTTTTAGAGAGAAAAAAATGTTTCGGCAATGCACTACTATAAATGTTATTCTAGTTCTGAGTGTCTTTGAATATTTGTTGTTAGATCTCATGCTTGTTAGTCTGCGAGGATGATATTTAAAAATGGGGGTCATGCCTTTCCAAAAGACTTAAAGGTGGACTTCACAGATATGCAACTAAACAAAAAGTTCAGCCCCCATTAAAGTTTCAGGTTTCTCTCTGGAGTTAAGTGGACCGACTCAGAAAAAACCCTCAACCTGGTGAGGTGATCCAGATCCAGTCTGTCAGCTTGAACTGATCTTCAAAAAGACTCTTGACTCCAGGGATCTCCAGCCCTGCTCCAGCAATACCCCAAAAGCTGGCTGGTCTAGCACGGCAGAAGCCTGAGGAATCATCGGTCCAGTAAAATAAACTGTCCTGTCTCTTTGCAATGGGACTGGCAAATGTGGCCCCAGAAAGCTGGGAAATAGCAAAAGTTCCTGATAGGATGTTCTGTTGGTATTAATTGCCTTTAATCTGGGCATGGGATTCCAACTAGACAAAAGGTGGGGGGGCCTACGCCTCTACCACCAGACTCTAATGGGAGGTCCTCAAGTGGCCGCTAGGTGGCCCACCAATTTGGCTAAGGTTAGTAATGTAGAAAAAATTATAAAGGCGTATTGCACTCATACGCCCAAGGATCCTGAAAAATGAGGAAACAAATTGGCTGTCATTCTTACTTTTGTAAACCAGGCAGCACCAGATATTAGAAACCTTAAAAGAGACCCTTACCAAATTAACCGTGGAGACTGGTGGAAATTGGCTAAATTCTCCTTCCCTTTGCCCTTTATAGGGTAAAAAATTCCCCTTACACCAAAGAGAGCTATGCCAGGCTTTAGAGGAACAATGTTACTTCTATGCCAATAGCTCAGGAATTGTACAGGATAGTCTAACATTTGGCTCTTGTATCATAAATAAGACCATAACATTTGTCAAAGAGTGGGTAAATACTACTCTGTTAATGGTCTTAAGAGCATGTAGCCTTAAACCAGAACACTGGTAACATAGCTGACCCAGGATTGGGTCAATTACAAGACAGGGGGGATTGTAAGGATGCAGGTCTGAAACTGACTCCATGAAACAATAGAAGGGCACACATTGCCCAAGGCAGAAGGGACCATCCTTGTAACACCCAATCAGGAAAGGCCAGCTAACACCTTTAACATTTCTAAGGGCAGGCCTAAAGATGGAGGCTAAGACTAGTCACGCCCTACGTGAGGGTCCTGGGCCCACTCTGTGATTGGTCAGTACTCTAAATGTTGTGATTGGGTCCCGCCAAAAGTAACAAATACTCTAGGCAATGTGAATGGTTAAACCTGCTG
>NC_043702.1:116975534-117046253 GCF_006229205.1 Suricata suricatta
TTGTAACACCCAATCAGGAAAGGCCAGCTAACACCTTTAACATTTCTAAGGGCAGGCCTAAAGATGGAGGCTAAGACTAGTCACGCCCTACGTGAGGGTCCTGGGCCCACTCTGTGATTGGTCAGTACTCTAAATGTTGTGATTGGGTCCCGCCAAAAGTAACAAATACTCTAGGCAATGTGAATGGTTAAACCTGCTGTCAATAATATTGTATAATAATGATTGGATCACTGCACCTATGTCAAAATTTCCTGTCACTCCCCCTTCCCAAACTCATAAAAGCCCTACCCTGCCTTTGTTCGGGGCTCCCTCCACGTGGATCCAGTGTGTTGTTGAAGTCTGTGAGTTTAGGCTGGCCGGGACTAAATTCGTGATAAAGCCCTTTGCTTTTGCAAAAAAAAAAAAAAAAGACTTTTGGTTTAAAATATAGGCTGGGGCGCCTGAGTGGCTCAGCCGGTTAAGCATCACACTCTTAGATCAGATCATGATTTCAGGGTTCATGGGTCGAAACCTCACATTGGGCTCTGTGCTGACAGTGCCAAACCTGCTTGGGATTCTCTTTCTTCCTCTCTCTCTGTCCCTCCCCTGCTCCTACTCTCTCTCTCTCTCTCACTCAAAATAAATAAACTTAAAATTTTTTAAATAAAATATAGGTTATATTTTTAAAAGTACAAATTGAGGGGTGCTTGGGTGGCTCAGTTGATTAAGTATCTGACCCTGGATTTTGGCTCAGGTCACAATCTCACAGTTAAGTGAGTTCGAGCCCTGCATCAGGCTCCACTGTCAGCCTGGTTGGGTTTCTCTCCCTCTCTGCCCCTCTCCTGCTTGAGTGTTCATGCTCTCATTAAAAGGACAAATTGAACTGTTAACGAGTTTGCAGTCTGGCTTGTAAGGAGCTAGCAGATTACCACTAGGTCCTAACAACAAATAAAAAGCCAAATAAACCGAAAAAGCAACAATTCTTACAGAAGAGTGAGGTCACTGCTTCAAATATGGGAGAGACAGACAGGCTGTCACAATCACAACTTGTGGGAGCAGAAACCTCTGCCAACCAGGGCTGGGGCAAGAGACCCTCAACAGTAATTGACACAAAGTCGAAGGCTCAGTGTGGACAAGGCTGAATATAAAACTCCAGCAGCCACCCTAGTGTGAATCTCACATCCTGGAGTTCTCTCAGGTTTTCCTAGTAAAGACTGGAGAAAAATCTTCTTCCAACAGGGGAAGGCGAAAGTGGTCATTTGGAAATGCCAGCGCGGAATCGTGTTACTTAAAGGCAGACCTGAATTATTCATAAATGTGTATTGCAAACTCTAAGGCGACCACTAAAAAAAAAAAGTTTAAAAGTTTAAAAAAAAGAAAGGTGATATTGACATATTGACATGTAAGAAAGAATATAAAAAGGAATCATATAAAATGCTCTATTAAAGTCCCAAATGGCAGAAAAAGCATAGAAGACAAAAAGTCCAAGGCAACGAATAGAAAACAGTAATAAATATGGTAGTTGTATCAACTCTTGTTGATATAGATACAGCTATACCAATAATCACTTTAAATGTTAATGGTCTAAACATACAAATTATGTGACAGATTATCATAGTGAATCAAAAACAAGACCCAACTACATGTTGTCTAGAAGAAACTTACTTTAGATATAAAGCCACATATAAATTAAATATAAAGGGATAGTTGCTATAAGAGTAAAGCTTTACTGTTCTCATCATAACAACAAAATGGTAATTATATGAGGCAAAGGGAGTATTACCTAATTGTACTGTGTTAAACATTTTATTATACATACAGCAATTACATTGTACACCTTCAACTTATGCAATGTTATATGCCAATTATATCTTAATAAAGCTGGAGGGAGAAAAATAGTAAAGGGATGGAGAAAGATACCCCATGCTAACACTAACCAAAAGAAAGTCGGATAGGAGTATCTGGGTGGCTCAGTTAGTTAGGCACCTGACTCTTGATTTCAGCTCAGGTCTTGATCTCACGGTTTATGAGTTCGAGTTCAGCATAGGGCTCCATGCTCACAACGCAGAGTCTGCTTGGGATTCTCTGTCTCTTCTTCTCTTTCTGCTCCTCCCCTGCTGGCGCGCGCTCTCTCTCTCAAAACAATAAACAAAAAAAAAAAAAAAGAAAGAAAGAAAGTGGGAGAAATTATATTAATTTTAGACCAACCAAACTTCAAAGTTAGATTATCAGGGATAGGAGGAGCATTGCATAATAATAAAAGGCCAATTCTCCAAGAAGACACACAATCTTTACTGTGTATGTACCTAACAGCAGAGCCTCAAAATACGTGAGGCAGAAATTGACAACTACAAGGAGAAATAAATGAATCCGCCATTAGAGACCTCAACGAATCTCTAACAGAAATGGATACAGCAGATGGAATGTCAGTAAGGACACAGCTGAACGACACCATCAGTCAACAGGATATAATTCTCATCTATGGATGATTTCACCCAAGAGGATACATACTCTTCTCTAACTGGTTTCCTCACTTGCTGGGTGAGGATTCCCGATAAAGGACACATGGATATAAATTTTCGAGACCTAGCATGTCTGGGATTAGCTTTGTTCTACTCCTATCTTGATTTATTGTTTTTTAATATTTTTAATGTTTATTTATTTTTGAGAGAGAGAGACAGACAGAGTGTGAGTGGGGGAGGAGCAGAAAGAGAGGGAGATACAGAATCTGAAGCAGGCTCCAGGCACTGAGCTGTCAGCACAGAGCCCGACTCAGGGCTTGACTCATGAACTGTGAGATCATGATCTGAGCTGAACTTGGACGCTTAACCGACTGAGCCATCCAGGTGCCCCCATAGTTTGAATTAGTATAGAAATACAGGTTAATTCTATACTAATTCTATACAGATTATTTTTCTGGAATAATTTTCATAGCATTGCTCCCTTGTCTTCTGGCTTGTACTAGTGCCTATGTTGAAAGTTTTGTGCCATTCTACAATTCCAGATCCTATGGATGTATTATGTCCATCCTCCCTGGAAGATTTAGGATCTTCCCTTTTCCCTGACATTCTGAGATGTCACAATAACACTGCTTCTTCACTGTGCTAGGCACTCAGCGGACTTGTTGAATATGAAAACATATGCCTTCCAGTTCTCATAAATTTTCAAGGTTGCTTCTTTATTGTTTTTTTTTTACTTGTTTTGTACTTTGTTGCTTCATAACACATCTTTTATTAATAGATTGGGACCTCCTAGACACAGGATAGTTCCTCTCCTATTTCCATCCTTGTGCATTTTGTTTTACTTTCTATGGGAATTCCCCAACTCTACCTGACAAACTTCTGATGCTTATTTACTGCTATCTCTTTAATTTGTAAGAGATCCTTTTGTCTTCTCTTCTTTTTTACATAAAGTATCCTCTTCTTGTTTCAGTGATACAGTATCTTCTCATTTCCATGAGGATATACATTGGTATATTTGGCATATTCTGTTCTTTGCATTACCTCTGTTACCTCTAATTTCTTTGTTTCCATTACTTTGTTTTGGCCTGTGTTTCATGTTGGAGATTAACTCTAATCATTGATAGTGGTCTGTTCATATGTTAAATTTTGAAATGCAAATAAAGGGGCACCTGGGTGGCTCAGGAGGTTACGCATCTGACTTCAGATTAGGTCATGATTTCATGGTTCATGGCTTTGAGCCCATACGTGGGGCTCTGTGCTGCCAGCTTGGAGCCTGCTTCAAATTCTGTCTCCTTCTTTCTCTGCCCCCCCATCAGGCCCCCCCCCGTGCTCTCTCTCTCAAAAATGAAAATTAAAAAATTAAAAATAAGTAAAAAGTAAAAATAAATAAAATAAAATAAGTAAAATGTAAAACTCTCCGAAAAAAACATGCAGGGAAGCTTCATGATGTAGGATTTGACAATGATTTCTTGCATATGATGCCAAAAGCACAGACAACAAAAGCAAAAATGGATGGAACTACATCAAACTTTAAAAACTGTGTATACATGGAAACTGTTGAGAGAATGAAAATGCAATCTATGGAATGGGTCAATATTTGAAATCATATATCTGATAAGAAGTTAACAAGAATATATAAATAATTCCTATAACTCAACAACAATAAAATAACCCAATTACAAAACTGGCAAGGATTCAAGCAGATATTTTTCCAAAGAAGATATATAAATAGCTAACAAGCAGATGAAAAGTATGCTCAACATCATTATCAGACTAAGGCAAATCAAAACCATAACGAGATATCACCTTATACCCCTTAGATTGGCCACTATCAAAAAAAACAATAACAAAAACAAAACCCTCAAAACCTAGGAAATAACAACTGTTGGTGAGGATGTGAAGAATTTAGAACCCTTGTGCACTGTTGATAGGAATTTAAAATGGTGTCGCCTCTATGAAAAACAGTATGGAGTTTCCTCAAAAAATTAAAAGTAGAATTACCATGTGATCCAGCAATCCCACTTCTGGATATATGGTCAGAAGAACTGAAAGTAAGATCATAAAGAAATACTTGCATACTCATGTTCATTGCAGTGTTGTTCATGATGGCAGAGAAGAAGAAACTATCCAAACGTCCACTGCTGGATTAATGGATTTAAACATGTGGCACAGGGGCATGTGGGAGGCTGTCAGTTAAGTGTCCAACTTTGGCTAAGGTCATGACCTCACAGTTTGTGCACTCAAGCCCGGAATCGGGCTCTGTGCTGACAGCTCGGAGCCTGGAGCCTGGAGCCTGGAGCCTGCTTCGGATTCTGTGTCTCCTTCTCTCTCTACCCTTCCCCTGCTTCTGCTCTGTCTCTCTCAAAAAATAAACATTAAAAAATAATTTTTTAATCACTACACATTTTTTTAATATCACTGCACATACACTGAAATGGCTCTCATTTTTAGGGAAAAAAAGACATAAAACAAGTCTTGGGGAGGATTTGGAGTAACTGGACACACGCAGTACTGGTGGGAATGTAAAACAGTGCAGCTACTGTGGAGAAGTTAGGTTGTTGTTCAAAAAGGTACACATTGAATCGCCAATGGCCCAGCAATCCTGTTAGGTATATACCCGAAAGCACTGAAAGTCAGGATACAGAACACCCAAATTATAAAGCACCATTAGTCAAGAAGCTGTTTGCCAGTGAGATACAAAGCCTGGGAGGTGCAAGGGTATGAAACACAGAAGGTGAAGTGTGCCGGTCCCACTAAGTGGGGTTGGAGGACATTCCAATTACTCTGGAAGTTCTTGAGATACATATGCACAGGTTACTTGTCAGTCATCTTTTGGTTTAGATGCTGCTACTATTTCATCTGAACACTAGAAGTGATGGAACTTGTCTTCAGGGTAATAATTACTAGCAGGCAATCCAGTGGAAAATGTTCAAGCATGTCATTACCAATACCTAGTATTAACTTACTTTCAATCATTGCCTGCTGCACCTGATGTAGTAAAGCGGTGAAAAACATAATGCTTGCCCTTAATAAGCTGGCATTCTAGAAAGTACTTCAGGTCTGTAGGGGTCACACAATTTGCAAATTTTCCCAGCTCAATATTAAAGTAAGGGGCTACTTGTTCACAAAATTTTAAGAATTTCACAGTGGAAACACTGTGTGTCAATTTTATTTCCAAGAAAAGAAGAAATCCTTTGATTAGGAACAATGAGAAATACTGTATTTCTTAAACGTAATACCTTCCTTTGAGAGCCATACAAAAATTTTTTGAAAAGAACAAGTTTAAAATTCTAGAATTAGGGTATTAAATTCTTAATAAAATTAGAATTGGCAAGAATATGGTCAATAAAAATAATCAAAGATGGTGCATTTCATATATTTTATTTATTTAAAAAAATAACATTTATTTTTGAGAGCATGAGTGAGGGAGGAGCAGAGGAAGAAGGAAACACAGAATCGGAAGCAGGCTCCAGACTTTGAGCTGACAGCAGAGCCCAATGCAGGGCTAGAACCCACGAACTGTGAGATCATGACCTGAGCCGAAGTTGGACGCTTAACCAACTGAGCCACTCAGGCGCCCCATCATATCATATATTTTAAACATTCAATGTTTTAAACAATGAAATACTGTGGATACTATTACATTAAGCAAACATACTTTTTTTAAAGTTTATTTATTTTGAAAGCGTGACAGAGAGAATGAGCAGGAAAGGTGCACAGAGAGGGAGAGAGAGAATCCCAGAATCCCAAGCAGGCTCCAGACTGTCAGTGTGGGGCCAGATGTGGGGCTTGATTCATGAACCATGAGATCATGACCTCAACTGAAATCAAGAGTCAGATACTTAACCAACAGAGCCACCCCAGCACCCCAAAGCAAAATATTTTTAATTTTTTTCATGTTTGTTTATTTTTGAGTGAAAGAGAGAGAGAATGAGCAGGGGAGGGGTAGAGAGAGAAGGAGACAGTATCTGAGGCAGGCTCCAGGCTCCGAAGAAGGGCTTGAACCCATGAACCGCAAGATCACGACCTGAGCAGAAGTCAGACACTTAACCAACTGAGCCACCCAGGTGCCTGTAAGCAAAATATATTTTAAAAAATACATTTATAATCCATAATACAGATAAACTGTAGGGAGAAGCAAGGACTGATTTAGGAGCTGTATACTTTCTTGTGCTCGGGGTTCATAAGTGAGACCCCTTTTCTGGCTCTCTTACTGTGCTCCCATTTGTCACCAGAGCTTCTTAGATTGGACATGACTTTGATGATCTGAGGGCAAAGACACCAATGATCCCCATTAGCTTAAACTTGGGGGGGGGGAGACGTCAAGAGCAGACTATTAAACCAAGTGTGGGGTCTAAGCACTAAGCCCTTTATGACTCAACAGGTCATGCACCCAAGAAGCCAACCCTACATGTAGACTAGTATTCTGTGATAAATTATAGACTGTAAACTATGCTGCTTGGTATTTAGGGTGATGCTGCTGGCCCTTCAGCCTGTTTTATTCTCCGTGGTACATTTCATATGCACAGAATTAAGTTACATTTAAAAACTTACTGGGCATTGACTGTATCTGTGCTATTTACTGTAGGAAATATTTCCTAAAGCTTAATATAACCAAGTATGTAAATACTTAATCTAATTATGAAAAAGATGTTACTAAAAAGGTACAATCGTCATTCTTGTGCTTTTCAAGGACAGGGCAGGGACCAGAATTGGGAGGCACTCAATAAATTTTTGTTCAGTGTGAGGAGGGTTCCCTGGGCAGAGATTTTAACGAAGGAAATTATTAGGAAAGGCTGAAAGAGAGATAGTTGGCTAGTAATCTAGTAGTCATAGACTGGCCAGGAAGGGCACAAGAGACCAGAGGAAATGTCGGTGAAAGCAAAGTACTGTGTGTATTATCAGTTTGTCTATCAGTATCAACTTCCAGTACAACCGGGATCCTCGTAGAAGCAGGAACCTCCTCTGTTTCTTCGCAGTTGTACCCAGCGCCTGGGACATAGCAAGTGTTCGGTACCTACGCATAAACGCAGGCACTGCTGCTTAGCTGAAAGCAGTGTGCACACACAGGGAAGAAGTGGGAAATGAAGGGGGAGCCAAGTTAACCAAAGTTCTTAAGATCAGAGTGAAAATCTATATTCGGCGCATGGATAAGGACCACTGAAAAGGGCAGCGACGTTATCTGCATCAGCGGGAAAATTTGCCCTGTGGTACCCTGGGTAAGAAGACAGTAACACGTTAACATCTCACAGCCTTCCAACTCCATCTCCCCGCGACCCCAGCCTCAATATTCCACTTCCTACTGTCATAAGACGAATAGAGCTCAAATAGTAATAGGAATCTTGAAATACCCGATTAACCCAGCAAGCAAAGTAAAAGAAAGCCGGTAACTGCGTGTCTGTGTGCGTATGCTTGTGTTAACGCTGACTGTGCCTTTGTGTCTCCCTAACTACATAACACTTCACGGGCAAACACGGACGTTTACCAAAATTCTGAGCAGCGTCTAGGTCAAGCTGTAGTCCTGCACTGGACGTGCTGGACAAACCGGAAGCGGAAAATCGATCGGAGAGGGCCAGGTTTCCGAAAGTGGCCAGCGCCGGGGCGCCCCGCTTACACCCGCCAGCGCCCACGGGTGGCTTCCTTGCGGAGCCGGGCGGCTACTCCGCGGGTTCATCCCGACTTCGTAGTCCTGGACGACCCCACGCTCAGGGTTTACTAAGGCTGCGGCCGAGTCTGAGGCAGCGTCGCGCAAGCCCAGGCCGGAAGCCGCCCGGCGAGCCCAAAGACGCACGACGCTCGCCGGAAAACCCAGCAACTGTCGCGCTCTCGTGTCCGCGCAGCCGGTAACAATAAAGTTGAGCGTGTTCAAAAGGGGTCCTTGTCATCCAGGGCCTGCCAGACAAGCCTGCAAAATAAGCCGCCCGGAAAGTTCCGGGTGTGGGTAGGGCTCCCTGCCGTCGGCAGCGTTCTCCTCACTCGTGGTGGGACAGCACCGGGGTCACGGCCTAGGCGGCGGCGGGACACACGGACGAACGCGGAGCGGCCGGCCCGGCGATCGCCGCGGGCAGCCCGGCGAGGACCCGGTGCCCGTGGAGCCCGGCGCCCCGGCTGCCTTGGACGCGCTATGAAGCCCAGGCCCGCGAGGTTTGTGGACAGCCGGCTGAAGCAGCGTGTCGTGCAGGTGGGTATCGTGTACAGCGTCTTCACGGCGGCTCCCAGGCCAGTCTAAACCAGCCGTCCGCCGCGGTCCGGGTTCCGGGCGGGTGCGGACCCCGAGGAGCCGGGGACGGGGCGGATGTGGACCCCGAGTAGCCGGAGACCGCGCGGGTGTGGACCCCTTAGGAGCTGGGGACCTCGCGAGTGTGGACCCCGAGGAGCAGGGACAGTGGCTGGTACTTGGCGTGGGTTTGACATTGCAATAAGCCCTTTGCATATTTTTTAAGTTAATTTATTTAGAGAGTGAGGGGGGTGGAGAGAACCCCAACCGGCTCTACACGATCAGTGCAGAGGCCGACACGGGGTTCGATTTCAGGAACCGTGAGGTCGTGACCCCAGCCAGTCAGTCAATTAACGGCCTGAGGCCTCCCCCACCCCCACCCCCAGGCGCCCCTGCCTACGGAGTTGACTCTTAAAGCCCTGGGTGACAACCTGTGTGCTAAACGTCTTGCAGAGGCACAGTCTGCGAACAGTCTTGGGAGGAGGGAAGCCTTCCCTCTGCTTTGCACTTTGTGGGGGAGGGGATACATACTTGGTTTTTCTTTACTTAAGTTGGCAGCACTGTCCCCTCCTTTACGGATCAGTTCCTTCCATCAAAATGTCACTGTTGGAAGTGGCCTGAGCCCCTGTGCTGTTTCTCTGTTCTCTTACCTGCTTCCTGGGGGACTTCATTCAATCTGAAACCTTAAAGTACAACCTATAGGACCACTATATGTATAACATATACGTGTGTGTATATATATACACACACACTGTATACCATAATGTTGAATACAAACAGTTGTAAGTTCAGTAAAGACACTGAACTTTAAATATTATCACTGGGGTATCTGGGGGGCTCAGTTGGTTAAGCATCCGACTTTGGCTCAGGCCATGATCTCATGCTTCCTGAGTCGGAGCCCAGCCTTGGGTTCTGTGCTGACAGCTCAGAGCCTGGAGCCTGCTTCGGATTCTGTGTCTCCCTCTCACTCTGACCCCCTCACTCAAACTCTGTCTCTCTCTGTGTCTCAAAAATAAATAACCATTAAAAAAAATTTTTTTAATACTATATATTCCTAAAGTTATGTCTTCAGTGTGGAATAAAAAAAATTTTTTTTTAATTTTTAGTTTTGAGAGAGAGAGATAGAGTGTGAACAGTGGAGGGATAGAGAGAGAGAAGGAGACACAGAATCTGAAGCAGGATCCAGGCTCTGAGCTGTCAGCACAGAGCCCGACATGGGGCTTGAACTCACAACCCATGAGATCACTAAACATTTCCTCCTGAGTGTCTGGTGGGTGCTCCAAACCTGTCTTTTCTTAATGTTCTTTGTATCTATCATTAATGACATGTTGTCAGGGCCAAAACCCTTAACAACCATTATTACTCCTTTGTTTCACTGCTTTTTCTTTTTTCTTTCTTCTTCTTCTTCTTTTTTTTTTTTTTTTTTTTTTTTAATTTTAGAGACAGCGAAGAGTGCATGAGCAGGGGGTGGGACGTAAAGGAGGAGAACAAGAAAATCTTAAGCAGGCTCCACGCTCAGCCCCAGCCTGACCTGGGGCTCCATCCCATGACCCTTGAGCCAAAATCAAGAGTTGGACGGTCAGTGGACTGAGCCACCCAGGTGCCCCTGTTTAGCTTTCTTAACCAATTAATTAGCAATTTATTTGGCTTTACCATCAAAATATACTCCACACCCAGACACTCCTTACCATTTCCACCTCCACCCATCCTAGTCCAAACCACCATCTCTCTCTGGGTTTTTTTTTGTTTTTTTTTTTTTTTTTTAGTGTTTATTTTATTTACTTTGAGAGAGAGAGCAGGGGAGGGGCAGAGAGGAGAGAGAGAATCCCAGGTAGGTTCCACTGTCAGCGCAGAGCCTGACGCAGGGCTCAATCTCATGGTTCCATGAAATCACGACCTGAGCCGATATCAGAGTCAGAGGCTTGACCTACTGAGCCACCCAGGTGCCCCCAAACCACCATCTCTTCATTAGACTATGGCAATAGCCTCCTGTGGGATCTCTGTGATTCTGGTTTTACCTAAGGTCCGGCCTTCACAGGGCAGCCAGGGAGGTCCCTTTAAATAAAGGGAGCTTGCAGGGCCAAGCATCCCACAGAGCCTGACACCTTCTGTGCTGCCCTCCCACCCCCGGTCTCCTCTTTGTCCTTGTGTCCCTTGCTGTCCCTCCTGCTTCCACTGTCTTGACCACCCTGACCTTCGCTCTGGGAGCTCTCTGCTCGCTCCACCACCTGCTGTGTCTCTTTGTTCAGGAGATGTCTCAACAGTGCCTCCTAATGGCCGAATCCAGGGGCCCTTCCCAGTCTTCACCACTTCACATTCTCAGTTTTCCCCCTATTGTTATTACTTGGGTTCATTATAAAAACACTAGGTTCTTACAGTTTAAAATAGAAGGGACGGAAGGGTATAAACTAAAAAGACTTTCTTCTGCCTTCATTTCTGTAGAGGTAACCATGGAGAGTTTATATACACGTGTAGGTGTTATCCACACGGACAGGCTCCTCTGCATCATTCAGCTTGTTCTGTTCACTTAGTGGTAGATTGTAGACCTCTCCCCACAAGTAGTACATTTGTCTCCTTTTAACTAGCTCGTTAGATACTTGTTGCTGCATAACCACCCCCAAATTTAGGTTTTATTTCTGTTGCCATCAAGGAACTGTCTGACTTGTGGGGATGAGATATACACCAATATGTGTAATGCACAGTAATTGTAGTAAATGACTGTATGTGCTAGCAGTCCAGAGAAGGGGAAGGTTAACTGAACAGTCCTGCTTTGTATGGCTAGTCTCTTGTCCCTGGAGGCATTTGTGCAGAGACCATTAGGGATTCTTGGGCAGAAACTGCGGTGTGCAGTCAGGCATTCCTTGACTGGATAACCAGCAAGCATCAACACATGGAAGCAGACAGACCTTCTGGTTTGGAATCTGGCCCTGTAATTACGTGCTGCCAAGTAGTTAGCTTTTTAAAGCCTCATAAACTTTCCCTTCTATAAAATGGAGAGACTAACCCACCTCATAGGATTGTGAGTGCGGCTCAAAGAATGTGTAAAAGGCTCCTACAGCAGGTGCACAGAGCTCCAAGTTTCTTGGGAGTTTTTCGTGGTGCCTCCCAGTCAAAAGTAACACCTACTAGGTCTGTTTACTAAGTAGTTAGGTTCAAGCCACTTATTAACTATGTGTCCAAATAGCGTAGTAGCTTTTTGAAAAAATAATATGTAAAAATTGAAGGAAAATTAATATAGGTGTATTTTGTCCTTAACTAATCACGAGTGGATTTGTATTCCTGTTGAGTCAGATTGACCCTGCCACTCTCATTTCCTATTCCACATTCATTTTTGCGTGGGATTTACGTACAGTAATGGCTGAAAACCCAGTTTTGCAAAAAGATGACATCATCAAAAGGTGATTTAACATTGAAACTGTGAATTGTCTCAGGCTAGACGTCCCTGCAGTGTTGAACAGATGGCAAATATATGTTCCCTCAAATTTAAAAAAACCCTTGATGGCCTTGTGAGTGTAGGACTTTTTCTTGAGGTATTAGGAAATTTAGGAAATAATAGGCCCTATACTACGTTATAGCTATTCTAATTGTGGCTATTGTGCCGTCATGGTAATTAACAATGTTAAATAAATTCTCTGGTTCCAGACTTGACAATTGGTAATTTTACATTGTAGCATGGTATGTTTGAGTAGCTCAATCTTTGATTAAAATCACTGTTTAAAATAAGAGTTTGAAATACTGAGTGTTGAATATTTGTCGTATCTTCCGTTTTAGTACCTCACCAGTAACAGATGTGGCAAATATGTGGACACTGGAGTCCTAGCAGCTGATTTACAAAGAATGTACAGGTAAAGAGATGTAGTCTCCAGATTTTTGCCTTTATTTCCTACTGGTTTTGGTTTTCGTTTTGTCCAAATTTTCAATTGATATTATTGCTGCTGGCAATAGTTCACCAGTCCATAAGTTCAGAATTCAGTTATACAAAGATTTATCAAGGACCTGTTATGTGCAAGGCACTGTCCTTGTTAGTAAGGGGAGTGGCTGCTGCTTCTCTTTCAGTACCTTACAGAATGGTCAGCAGTATAGTCTCTTCTCTTAGCTCATTAAAGAATTAAAACCAGTAAATATGAGCTTCCCGGCTACCTTGAAACATATCTAGGCTTTCCACTAAAGGTAAGTTTTTCTCTTGTGTCCCTAATTCCACCTTTCCTGGTACGTTGCTCCATTAATTATTACCACTTTGTATATTTTGAAGTCTCTGTTTTCTTCTTCTCAGTGTATGTTTGCTAGGATTGCTGTAAAAAAGTATCAGAGGCCAGGGAGCTTAAACAGTAGAAGTTTAAGGCTTCACAATTGTGGAAGCTGGAAGTTAGTGACCACCGTCTCTCCTTGCCTTGCAGGTGGCTGTCTTCTCCCTGTGTCCCCACATGGTCTTTCCTCTGTGTGTCTATCTGTATCCTAATCTCTTCTTGTGTTATTATTTTTTTAAGATTTTATTTTTAAGTAAACTCTATACCCAGAGTTGGGCTCAAGCTCACAACCCTGAGATCCAGAGTCAGGTGCCCCTCTTATTCCGGGATGCCTGGGTGGCTCTGTCAGTTAAGTGTCCAACTCTTGATTTTGGCTCAGATCCCGATCTCACGGTTCATGGGATTGAGCCCTGCGTCGGGCTCTGTGCTGGTAGCTTGGAGCCTGCTTGGGATTCTCTCTGTTCCCCTTCCCAGCTTGCACTTACTCTTTCAAAATATATAAATTAAAAGAAAAAGAGTCCTGTGCCCTTCTTATTCTGATAAAAACAGTAGTCATGTTGGATTAATTTGCTTCAGTTTTCTGTTCAGTGAGCCCAATAGGATGGTGTCCTGCCCTCTGGAACCATGGAAAAGACTGTGCTGCTCCCTGGGCCCATGGTGGCAGTGGAAACCCTGCCAACCCCTGAGCTTCCTGCTGAGTCGTTCATCACTTTTCTTGAAGGATAACACATCTATAGCTTTCCTGTAGAATCCCAGAAGTCCAGCCACCTTCCTTCTTTTCATCCTCCCCGTCTCCTGTGGTACAAGCCGCCAGAGTTTGTGATGCTGTAACCGTGTGTCTAACCAAAAAAAAATTACAGTAGTGAACATGTAAACAGAAATAAGCTCAAAAATATCCTAATGGTTGGTGTGAATTCAGTGACAGTTATATATTCTTGCAAATTAATGTGATCAATTTAGATTGGGTTTAATGGGGAAAAGTTGGTGACCACTGTATTAAGCTTCTTGTTCTGTTTTTCAGTATAGACTATGGTCGAAGAAAAAGAAATGCTTTTAGGATTCAGGTAGAAAAAGGTGAGTCTTTTAGTTTTAGAGCTGAAATATTAATAAAGTTAAAGAATTGTTTTAGCTCATGACTTTTTGTTCTTGTTTCAGTATTTAGTGTAATTACTAGTGAGAAAGAACCTAAGGATCTAACAGAACTAGAAGATGAACATCTGGCAAAAAGAGCAAGACAAGGTGAAGAGGATAATGAGTAAGGATTACAAAGAAGGGGGTGACTTATAAACCACGAACCTGATCATATTACATTCCCAGTTGTGAAATTGTCAGTGGCTTTTCCTTGCCAGCAAAGCTGGAATACCTAACCTCTCCAGACCTGTGCCTTGGGCATACTGAATGCTCTCTGTTGCCCAGAGGACGGATTCTTTCTTTGTGCCTTCCTATAAGTGGTTTTCCGTAGCTGGAGGGTTCGTTCCCTTCAGGAACTCCCATTTATCCTTCAGGAAGCCACATAAATGCCTTTGTGGGGCCTTGGCTTCCTGAGTGTTTCCTTAATTCTGGTTAGAGATGTTTGTTATGATGCTTATCATACGGCTTCAGGTTGTTTGTATTTAGAGTTTTTATCATGGATGGGTTTTACATTTGTGAAATGCTTTTTATGCACTTAAGGAAAGATTGTATTACAGGTTTTCTCCCTTTATTCTGCTGGCGAATTAGGTTGATTTTTGAGTAAGCCAGTCTTGCATCCTGGGATATGCCCAACTTGGTCCAAAAATAGTATTCCTTTTTATATATTATTAAAATCTTTTTGCTGATTATTTTTGGAGATGGTTATGTTTTTATTCATAATGGTCTGAATTTTTTTTTTTTTTTTGCAATGTCTTTGTCAGGTTTTGGTATTATTATGGTTAACCTGGTCTCATATTATTTGGAAAATGATTTTTGTCTCTGACAGAAAAGTTAGTGTAATGTTACTGATAATTCTTTCTTAAGTAGTTTGTTAGAATTCCTCTCAACCTGGAAACTTCTTTTTGGAAAGGATTTAGATAACCTTTGATTTTGCTAGACAAAGAACTCTCCCTGTTTTCTTTTTCTTCTGTCAGCATTGGTAAGTTGTACTTTTAAAGAAATATAACCCATTTCATCTAAGTGTGGAATTTGTTGACTTTAAGTTTTCAAGATATCCTTTCGTTTTTCTCTTAATGTTTATAGGATTTGTGGTGTTAGTTACTTTTCACCCTACAGCTGCTTTGCTGCCTTTTCATTTGGATTTACCATTATTTTCTTAACTAGTTCCACACTCATGGATAGTTGGTTGTTTCCAGTTTTGCACTATAATATACAGTAAATAATCCTTCAGCACATATATCTTTGTATATGTTTCTTTTTTTTAAATGTTAAAATTCCTAAATTGGTATTTCTGGAGTCAAAGATCTCTTTTTGTGATTACTGGTACATTTAGAGTTCTTTTCCCAAAAACGTTGCCTCAGTTTCCATTCCCAACGGCTTTGTTCAGGAAGCCTGGGTGACTCAGTTGGGCATCTTGACTTTTGATTTAGGCTCAGGTCATGATCTCATGATTTGTGGGTTCTAGCCCTGCTGACAGCGTGGAGCCTGCTTGGGATTTTCTCTTCCTTCCTATCTGCCTCACCCTTTGCGCATGTTCTCTCTCTTTCAAAATAAACTTAAAAAAAAAGAATTAAAAAATAGAGTACATTTCTAGGTACCTTGCAGTCCTAGTTATACTCTCATGTAATCTTTGCCAGTTTCATGGGCAAAAATTGATGTTTTTATTTGTAGTTTTTTGATAAGTAGTGAGATTAAATTTTTTTGGCTGTTTCATGTTTCCTCTGTTAGTTGCTTACTTATGGGTTTTGTCCATCAAATGAGAGTCGACTCTTGGTTTTGACTCGGGTCATGATCTCACAGCTCTGTGAGTTCAAGCCTCACATTAGGACTCTGCGCTGACACTTGGGATTCTGTGTGTGTGCGCTTGTGTGCGCGTGCGCATGTGTGTGTCTCAGATCTGTCAGTCTTTTCCTTTATGGGTTATGCTGAAATACTCAGAAAGACCTCTATCACAATAGTATGTGGAATCTTTTTTTCTGTATAGTATTCCATTTAACTCTTTAATCCACTTTGTAGGATATAAATTGTAAGGTAAGATAATTTTTTTCCAAATAGTTGAATAATCCACCTTCTTTACATTGATTAGAAATGCCCAAAGTTATATTAATGGAATTTAATGAATGGCAAAGCAATTTATGTCTTAATTATAAAAATGGGTCATATCATTCATGTAGTTTTTTACCTAGGAAAAGTCCTTTTCTTATTTAATTATTTTCTAAAGAAGCATCAAACGGTAGCAGGGTCCATCCGCTCTGGGTGATAAACAGCTGAGCCTGCACTTACAGTTTGTAGTTGTTAAGATTTATACCTCTTTCTCACCGCATCATATGAAAACTTCATTTCTCATGGACAGACTTTGGTAGGTTACACCTGGTCACACAGGTTGAGTCATGTTGAATTTATTACTCAATTACTAAAAGATGGTTTGCTGGAATATTTTCCTTTTGTTGGCATCTGATATTCCTAATGAGACCTTTGGGTCTGATAGGACTTTGCATTTCACTTTTATTTATTGCTCGGATTAAGATAACCGCAATTTATGAAGCATTTACTGCTTAGTATATTCTGCTTATATATTCTAAGGACTTTGTGAGCTTCTATTTAATCCTCTGATAGCCCAGGGAGGTGGGCACTACTTTATGGATAAGGCAGCTGATGCTCAGAGAGGTTAAGTAGACTCTAGTAACCAGTGAAGCAGTATTCTGAATCCACAATTCTCAGATCCCAAAGCCTGGGCTCTTAACCACTGTAGTACTTTGCCTTAGTAAATTTTTTGTTTGGAGTAGTAATTTTTTTAAGATGTGGGAGCAAAGCCTTTAAAATGTTTCTTTTTCTCTTCTTACTGAGGTATACTGAAAGCTCTTCAGATAATGATTCAAATATGGAAGATTACCCAGATCCACAGGTAAGCCAAACATTTAATGGACCCACTTTGATTATTTTTTTAATCGTTATGAATCTTCCTTAAAAAAAAACTTTGGAATAGAATGAGAGAATTTAAATATCTTTATCAGTAAATAATTGAATACTTCTGTGGACAGGGTTGAGGAATTCTTGGGAAGGTTATCCTTTCAGTATTTGTGTTTATAACCTGTTTTATAGGAAAAAGAAGAGAAGAGAATGGCCTGAAATAAGGGCACACAAGAATAGAAAGGGGAATTGATAGTAAAAATTGAGAAAAGGATCCATTTTCTGCTACAGGGCTGCCATTGCCAATAAGTAAGGTTGCATTTAGGAGAAATATGGAAATAATATGCCAGATGATTTATAACTTATTCTCTATTTTTTTCCCATTGTTAATTCCATTTTTTAATTTATTAACAAAGTCAGGATGATATTGAGTGATATGTGATCTGATTTTGAATTGATGGGATAGTGGTGGCTCTTCTTGATTCATTTTCAAACCCATTTCTGGTTTTTTAAAAATAGTTATTTATTTATTTTGAGAGAAAGAGTGAGCGGGGCATGAGCAGAGAGAGAGGGAGAGAGAGAGAGAATCCCAAGATCCCAAGCAGGCTCCATGCTCCGCGAGGAACCAGATGTGGGGCTCGATCTAACAACCATGAGATCATGACTTGAGCTGATATCAGGTGTCGGAGGCCCAGTCAACTGAACCACCAAAGCACCCCTGATTCTGTTATATTTTTAAAAAGCGAGCAGACTTCCTTGGTGTTCTTTAATATCCATTTATTATGTTGTGGTGGAGGGGGGCACATCTTTTTGAACAGGAAATGGTGGTGAGCATCTGCCTGTGAATACCCCATGTTTTCTGACAAAGTGCTGTGAGGGAAGCTGTTGGCTGCTCCGGCGGGTAGTCTGGGTCCATGGGTACCAGAGGGGTGACATACGTGATGTCATGTTTCTGCCAGGCAGCAAATCACATGAACAGCTCCCTGCTCTCCTTATATCGGAAAGGACATCCTGATTCTGTGTCACGGACTTCGGAGATGGAGCACAGAGAAGCCACCGTCTTGGCCCCACGGACACCTTTCAGAACAGACTCAATCCCTTCGAAGCCCCCTGCCAGAGGCCCTGAGGAAGGGTGGTTTATCGACAGAACTCCCGATGGGAAGATGGACCTGGCAGATGGGAAGAGTAATCATAAGAAACCAGGATCTGAGAGAGAGGTATTTTTGTAGTGACATTTGAGCCCCAAGTAGTTGGAATGCATTACAGTGCCTTTTCACCAAATGTGATGTCAGGCAGGGTCTTGTGCTTCATGAAGGACAAGGGATTTGGAAGCACACGGAAGATGTGCTCACGGTCCCTTTTCCGCCACCGCTTCTGTCCGAGTCCAGGGCTTCCAACGGAGATAACCTTCCCCTGAGTTAGTCTCCACCCGCAGGCGTCTTTTTACGAGTTAAGTCAGGTGGTTCTTTTTCGTGTATTAAGAGTGGCTCCATTCAGTCTGAAATCAGAGTTCTCACAATTAATTGCCGGGAAAACCCTCTGTGCGTGGCTGCCCTGCTGACTCTTAGTAGTCTGCTGTCCGGCCCCCCCGCCCCCCGTCTTGGCCACCATGGCCTGGCGCCGTTCCTAGAATACCCACTCACTCTCACTTGGGGCGTTCTGTCTGAAACTCCCCCAGATTCCTGTGACTCACACCGTTTTGTTTCCTGTAATCTTGGCAGAGTCGCTTCCTAGTGTGTTAAATAGCATGTCGTGGGATGTTCTTTCCTGCCTCATCTCCTTTTTGTCAAGCCCGTATGACCATTTGGAGCCTGCTGTAGAAGTGTTCAGTTGAATTTCTTCTTTGTCTTCACTAGAACGTCACCTTTGGAGAGCAAGACCTTCGTTTTGTCTCCTAGTGTCTCCCTGGCTAAAATGTCACTGGCTAATGTCACTGGCTAAAATGCACCCAAGCACACAGTTGTCAGGCAGTTTGTCAAATTCATACCTGATGAACTTTCCGAGGTGCATTTACCAGCACGTGTTAAAGAATAGCTTAACTTGGGTGCGTGTTACAGTTGGCTGGTTGTTGTCAGAGGAAGGGACATAGCTTATGAAACAGCCGTGGGGTTCACGTTGAGCTTCAGGTAATGCTTAAGGGAACCTGTGCAAATGGGTACACCATGAAAATGTCCCGAATAAGTGGACGCCCTTTTTTTTTTTTGAACCTGTGTGAGTTGAAGTATACATAAAAGTGAAGCTGGATGCATTACCACAGAGTAAACACCTGCGATCCTTAATTAATTTTTTCTTTTTTGGAAAGAGGGCGAGAGAGTGCATGCAAATGAGTGCAGGAGGGGCAGAAAGAGATGGAGAGAGAGAATCCCAGGCAGGTTTCCTCCACCAGCACAGAACCCAGCATGGGGCTCAGTCTCACCAACTGCGAGATCATGACCTGAACCGAGATCAAGAGTGGGACATTACCCCACTGAGCCATCCAGGCGCCTCCTTAATTGATTGTTTCTGATGCCTAGCAGAATGGGAGGGGGTGTACAGCAGTCTGTCCCATGTGGCCCCAAGTAGGCCCCCGGGGCTTCCTGTCCAGTGTGATGAATGCTAGCCACGTGTGGCTCTTAAGCACTCCAGATGTGGCTAGTGGAACTGGGGAACTGAATTTGTAAAATAATACTCAGTTCAGTTACTAGAAAACTTCTAAGTATGTTTGGAACCACTTGGGCATGTGAATCTACTCTTTCAGCTGTATATTTTATGAAATCTAAAGACAAATTAAATATTTCCCATTAAAATTTAGTGTCTGGATTGAGATGTGCTATAAGCATAAAGTGCGCATTAGACTTTGGAGACTTACTATAAAAAATAAGACCTCTCAACTTTTTATACTGACTGTACGTTGAAATGATAATATTTTTGAACATATTTTGTTAAAGTACTAAATTAATTTCACTTGTTGATTTCCCCCGTTTTTATATGTGTCTACTAGAACATATTTAAAATTATATATGTGGCATTCTGTTTCTCCTTGACAACACCGCTATAAGTGGTTTCCAAGAACCAAGCCTTTTGATTGGACAAAACCGTTCCTTTTTTGAATTATTACTGGACCTTTTTCAAATCTCTTTGTGTTAATCATGTTTTTAGAGGATATTATTGCAAGGTTAAGGAAATAGCTTGACTCTTAAGTTGACTTCTTTTTTATGGCTTTCAAAGCAGCTCTGTAGTCATATGTCATCTAGTGGTTCATCAGGCATCACCTGAAGACTGGTGAAAGACTCAGTGAGAAATAAAAGATGAATGTTAGCATCTCCCTTCCAGAAGCTCACAATTCTGTGACAAAGGAGCCTTGCTCAAGTACAGGGCAGATCATGGCAGGCTCTAATGCAGTTGCAAATTCAGTGTCCTGGGAATGTGAGCAAGAGATTAAGTGGAAGAATCTGGAAAGGAAGTTTTCATGTGTCAGGATATAAACTGTGGAAAAGAAGGCTGATCTTCAGCAGAGACCACCCTGGAGCAGAGCAGCCACTTGGGTGGCTCAGTCAGTTACATGTCCAACCCTTGATTTCAGCCCAAGTCATGATCTTCTGGTTCATGAGTACAAGCCCTGCATCAGGTTCTGTGGTGGCATCAAGGAGCCTGCTTGGGATTCCATGTCTCCCTCTCTCTCTGCCCCTCCCCAACTTCCACACGCATTCTTTGTCTTGTGTGTGTGTACTCTCTCTGAAAATAAATAAAAATAAACTTAAAGAAAAAAGAAATGGAGTATTTTAACTGATGGCCATCTGATTTTTTTTTTGTTTTTTTGTTTTTAAGTTTATTTTGAGAGAGAGACAGTGTGAGTAGGGGAGGGGCAAAGAGAAAGGGAAAGAGAGAGAGAGAATCCCAAGCAGGCTCCACAGCATCAGCACACAGCTTGATATGGGGCTCAAATCCACAAAACCATGAGATAATGACGTGAGCTGAAACCAAGAGCTGGATGCTTAACCAACTGAGTCACCTAGACGCCCGTTTTTTGTTTTTTATTTACTTAAGTAATTTCTCCACCCAAACTCACAACCCCTAGGATCAAGAGTTGTGCGCTCTTTCAAATGAGCAAGCCAGGTGCCCCTAAATAATGCCTATCTTTAAGAAAACATTGACATTGCAATTTCAAGCATGGCATATTTAAATTTGTTTTCTTTCCAGGATTCTAAAGATGCTTCACTGCTAGAAAGTAAAGAAAAAAGGAAAGGCAGGCTGAAGCGCAAAGGAAGCAAAAGAAATAAAGACCTTCAGGAAGTAGATGGAGAAATAGAAGCCATCCTGCAGAGGAATGGTGAGCCACGGGTCTGGGGGTTGAGCGTGCTGTGAGAGACTTCGCTGGTCCTAGCTGTTGTTCTGGGGGCCTGCCGAGTGCAGTTTATGAGAAAATCCTTCAGTGTCTCAGTTTACTTCAGCATGAGTAAATACAGCGCTGAGTTACTGCTGAATCACTGATCTTTTCATCTCATTTGATTACCAGCTAAAGCCAAGGGGCTGGAATTACAGATCTCCAAGGTGAAGTTCGAAGATGTTGGAGGCAACGATACGACATTAAAGGTTAGTTCACGTTTAGAATTTTACTCAGATGGGTATATTGCCAATCAGTTATTCAAACAAAGCCTGCCTCTTTGTTTCTGCTAGGAACTGGGTGTGGAAAGGAGCCTGGGAAGGGGGAGGGCAGACCTAGCCTGTACCCTGCAGGGTGTTGAGGGATAGAGGAAACAGTACCATCAGCTTTTCCACCACTGATTCTGGTGTACATAAGATTCGTGCTTTGTAAATAATACTGTTTTATACAAGCAGTACTATGAAAAATTATATGCCAACAAACTGGGCAATCTGGAGGAAGTGGACAAATTCCTAGAAACTCACACACGCTACCAAAACTGTAAGGAATCCTGTTGTTTATTGCCTCGTGTCTACTCTGTGCCAGTTACAATGCTGGTTAGTGTTTGTCATCTGTGCAAGGCGGATGCCGCAGAGAGGCTCCTGGAGTCCCATGTAGGTCCCAGAGCTGGGCTCAAAGTCGTGTGTCAGTCTGCCGCTTTAGAGAATAGAGGTTTCCTTCCTTCCACTCGGATTCCCTCTCTCTCAGGCTGTGGAAGACCTCTTTCCTGTTTATTCCCTGCTAGGAAGTCTGCAAGATGCTCATCCACATGCGTCACCCAGAGGTGTACCGCCACCTGGGCGCCACGCCGCCGCGTGGGGTTCTCCTTCACGGGCCTCCGGGCTGCGGGAAGACCTTGCTCGCGAATGCCATTGCAGGGGTGAGCTTTGCTGACACGTACTCGCTGCTGTTGCTTTTGTCTTGTTTGTCTTAGTTTTCCTCTTCGGTCAACTTGAACCAGACTGGGCATATTCTCAGGAGGATTGATCCTCTCTTCATCTTTCACCTCTTTCATGCTGCTCTTTGTGATCTGCTATTTTTTTAATGTATCCGATTATTTATATGGCAAAGGTTGGATGGGAAGCAAAATAATATGGCTGTAAACACCCTTTTTTTAACACAGTGTACATTTTAGTTCCCTCTCTTTCAGGATTGTATTGTTTTTCACAGAGCTAAATATACTGAAAATTTCTATTCAGAGTCATGTGTTTATACTTTTTAGTGTTAAAATAATGTTTCTGAGATGTTAGTAATACTTAGTTGGCAAAATAAAACGTTAGCAATCTTATTTTCTTCCCATCAGTTTTTTTGAAAACTGTTATGTGGTAAATGTAAACGGTCCCAGTGACTCCAGGTCAAAGAGTAGCGTATTCCAGTAGCTACTAATAGGTTAGTGGTCTGCGAGATCGGCCCTCTGAAGGGACAACAGGTTTCCCTCACTTGTTCCTTTGTTGAACAAAGTGCCCTGTGACAGCTGCGAGGCAGATGCTGGAAAACAGCGGTAAGTACAGAAAAGTCAGGCTTTACATCCAAGGAGCTTTTCAGTCTAATAGGAGAGGCCAACACTAAGCAACTGTCATACATGTAAGCATGTGTGTATAACCTCGGAAGTGAGGGGGACAGGAACTGCGGGGCGCTGGCTGGCCCCCAGCTTGCCTTGTGGTTGAGGACGTGATTTTCAGAATAGCCTGAGCATGAGTAGGGTTTAGGCAGGCTTGTCGCCACCCATGCTGATATGGCTGCAGTGGCTGCTTCTCCTTTATGAGAGGAACCTGTCCTCCGACTCCTAACTGGCTCCTCTGGGTGCAGGGGTGAGAAGTGCCTGTAGGGTGAGCGAGAGACAGTGTCACGACCTCTGCCCTTTCCTGTTAAGTTGTTCTGGCTCAGCTGTAAGTCGGGGGTAAACATGTCCCTGGAGATGCACCACCCTTTATGCAGTAGAGGTGACAACAGTTTCATCATGACTCCTGAGAAGTAAAAGCAAGTGAAGTATCTAGTCACCGTGTTTGAATAAAACTGTAGATTTTTAAATAATTGTTTTCATTGGACCAACATAAAAGATGAAGTTCCTCAGAAAAGAGATCATTTAAAAAATTAAATTTTGAGGGGCGGCAGGGTGGCTTAGTTGGTTAAGCATCCGACTTTGGCTCAGGTCATGATCCCACGGTTCATGAGTTCAGCCCCATCTCGGGCTCCATGCTGATGGTGCAGAGACTGGGATTCTCTCTCCCTCTCCCTCTCTGACCACTCCCCTTCCATGCGCTTTCTCTCTCTCTCTTTCTCTCAAAAATAAACAATAAAAAAATTTCACTTTTGAGAGAGGGTCTGAATAAGGAAAACGAAGGGAAGGTAAATTTTCAAAATGTGGTCATTCTTCTATGTGTTTGTCTCCAGGAACTGGACCTCCCAATTCTGAAAGTAGCTGCCACGGAGATTGTATCTGGAGTGTCTGGGGAGTCTGAACAGAAGCTGAGAGAATTGTTTGAGCAGGCTGTGGTGAGTCAGGAGTGACCCACATTTGTCTGGTCACACAGGGTTACACGGAGAGCCTGTGCCCAGGGCCGGTGTCTGTTCCCCTGGTCAGGGGCCATCTCTTGTAACCTTGGTGATTTGTTACCCACGATGGCTAAATATTTAAAGCAGATCCACTGATACAGACTGTTGGATAACATAGTCTGTTTAATCTGAAATCAAGTGTAACTATAATTGATGAGAAGTGTAACACTCAGTGGATATTTGCTGAAAATACCCTGGGGCATCTGAGTGGCTCAGTCAGTTAAGCCTCTTATTTTGGCACAGGTTATGATCTCACAATTGGTGGGTTCAAGTCCTACTTCAGGATCTCTGCTATCAGTGCAGAGCCTGCTTTGGATCCTCTACCCTTCCCCCCATACCGTGTGAGCATATGTTCTCTCTTTCAAAAATAAATACTGAAAAAAAATTTTTTTTTAGTTTATTTACTTTTGAGAGAGACAGAGACAGTGTGAGCGGGGAAGGGGCAGAGAGAGATTGAAAGAGAGAGGATCCTAAGCAGGCTCTATGCTGTCATCACAGAACCAGACATGGGGCTTGATCTCATAAACCATGAGTTCATGACCTGTGCTGAAATCAGGAGTCAGACATTTAACCAACTGAGCCACCCAGGCATCCCACAAAAACAAATAAATAGTGTAAAAAAAAAAAAAAAAGAAGAAGAAAATAAAATAGATTGTCCTTGTGAGATGTTCTGTCATTTTCACACACACAAATTAAGTTACCGAATAACTTGTAAGCAGTGTGAAAATTTTTAGCATTTAGATTTATCACGTTTATAAAAACAGCCATAGAGAAGCCAGATAAACTCTTTTCTATTTGCCTAATTGAACCTGTACAAAGAAAATCCTGTTACCAGAGAAATTACGAGATTGGATTTTATCCTATTTCTAATTCATGCTATTAAAATGTGGGTGTTTGGGAAGGTCTGAGGAAGACCTTTCCATCCTATTAGAACTTTACCTTGAGGGTACTGAGGGTTACAGGGCTGTGCCTGTCGGAGGTGTGGCCTCCAGTCCTTGTGCTGCACTGACCGCCTGATCGCAGACAAGAGAGGCGTAACCACTGCAGCCCTAGTTTCTTTGCCAGGAAGCTGGGTTAATATTAATACTCAAGGCGCGCCTGGCCGGCACAGTCCGTTAAGCGTCCAATTCTTGATTTTGGCTCGGGTCATGATTTTGTGGTCTTGGGATCGAGCCTCTCGTCGGGCTCTGCACTGACAACTTGGGATTCTCTCTCTGCCCCTCCCCCACTTGCACAGTCTCAAATCCACTTTAAAGAAAATAATAATAATGCTCACATCTCATGGCAGTTTGAAGGTATTAAATGTGAGGATTCTTATGAACCCTCAGTGGTGTGCCCAGCACATGGCAGATGCCCTGTAGATGCTGTGACACTGTGCACACTTTAGAGTCACTGGTTGTCACTGTGGTTAAAACTAAGAAGTGAAAAGATCACCTTTATGTCATTATTTTCACCCTGAATATGTAAGGACTGGTGAATGTGGCCAGTATAGAAGCTGGTAGGAAATTAGAAGAAAACTTGTATTTTAACAATAATTGAGAAAATATTTTTTTCCTTCCAAATTTTTATTTGAATTCCAGTTAACATACAGTGTAATATTACTTTTACGTGTAGATTTGATGACTCAGAGAAAATATTTTTTAAGATTGGAACCATAGAAGCCACGGTTTTGGTTTGCAGTGTGGACTGGCATTGGAAGAGGTGGGGACAGCACTGGGAAGATGGCGAGAAGGGGCAGGCAGGGTACTGTACAGAGCAGGGCCAAACTCCTCCAGATGCTACCCTCCCCAGTGAGCTTGCTCAAGTTGTTAAATGGGCGTGGACAGCGGCAGACAGGTGGCAGTTCTGTGTTTACAGTGAGATGATGGGCATGGATGGCTGGGGACAGGCAGCAGACCACAGGGTGACGAGAGGTTGCAAGCTAATACCCCGTGTGCTGTCTCTCACTGTCCTCTGCCCGCATTTGAAGTCAGATAAAATTCAGAAGTGACAGCATCACACACTGCCTTCCTTAGTGGTGTTCTTTTGGTGAACGACCGCCGAACGACAAGATTTGTTCAAATGTATGTACTAAACTGTGCTGCAGTCTGGGGAATGTTATTTGTGATGGCCTTTTGTGGTATCTTTACTTCTAGTCAAATGCACCCTGTGTCCTCTTTATTGATGAAATCGATGCCATTACCCCCAAAAGAGAAATTGCTTCAAAAGATATGGAACGAAGGATTGTCGCCCAGCTCCTAACCTGCATGGACGGTCAGTTTAAAATATTGAGGGCATTTTAAAATAATAAGTTGTGTTTCTTTCAACAGTGTAAGTAGCTTGTGAGGATATGAGATATTCAGGTAAAGTAAAACTGAGTAAAAAATCCTTTTCATAAAGAATTGTATCATTTTTTGGCATGCGTCTTACAGTTATTTTAATGCGTTCATACACAGACAGAAATACACTGACGTTTTGCTTCTTACGATGCTGGGATTGTATCATGCACCTTGTTCTATATTACCTGTTGTTTGTATCTTTTTTGTTTGTTTATTTATTTTGAGAGAGAGAGAGTATGAGCATGCATGCCCATGGGGGTGGGGGAGGCAGACAGAGAGAGAATCCCAAACAGGCTCACGACCCGTGAGAGCATGACCTGAGCTGAAATCAAGAGTTGGACACTCGGGGCACCTGGGTGGGTCAGTTGGTTAAGTGTCTGGCTTCTAGCTTCGGCTCAGGTCATGATCTCACGGTTTGGTTCCTGGGTTCGAGCCCCGCTTCGGGCTCTGTGCTGATGGCTAACTCAGAGCCTGGAGCCTTCTTCAGATTCAGCCCCGGGGCGTTGAGCGCATGCAGAGTGTCATCACGTGAACACGTCTGTGCAGCTCATGATGCTGTCTGAAGTATGAAGTGCCACCTCGTTCCTGTATTTTCTTTTGCTTGTTCCGTGACTTCATAGCACAAACCTCCTCCTTGAGCTTTTATGCAGTCTTCAACAAGTATGTAAGCCTTCCTGTGTCACTGAAACCTTCCACCTTGTGCCTTTCTTCTCACCCCAAGGTTTACCAAAGGCATAGTCACTGTCAAGGAACCATGTTTGTATCTCTGCCATCGTTCTGAAGGGAATCCTGGCATGATCGTGGGGCATCACAGCACTCACCTCTCCAAACCTTTGTTCTTTAGTTTCCTCATCTACAAAACTACCACTTGCTGTGTGGCAGGGCCTGGCTGGGGGCAACTGCACCCTGATACCTGGCAGGCAGCGAGTAGCCAGCATGTGTCAGCTTGGTGGCTCTCGGCGGTGCTCGATGTGGCCGACCCCCTCGTCCTGGTCATTGTTGACACATGTGGCTTGAGCACCACCGCTGTCTTCCTGGCCTCCTCCTGGCTTTCTGGCAGGTCCTGGCCTGTTCCCTTCCATACCTGCCTCTCCAATCCTCTAAACAGAGGTGGTCTGCAAGGTTTCACGTTCGGTCTTCTTGCCTTCTACCCATCTCCCAGCCGTCTCCCATACTGCTCTCCATGAGACATATATTCCATCTGTAACCTTGATTTCTGTCACTTCTCGGCCTTTAGGCTAAGATCAAGAATAACTTCGGTTTCTGAGAAGTGGCGAATGCCTGTTCTGCCTGCCTACAAGATCCATCATAATCGGCATGCCCAAGTCCAGACCCTTTCCCCCATCACCCCCTCTGCCCTTCCCTCCAGCTTCTGCACTCGGCCAACAGCACCCCTCCCTCCTTGTCGTCCAGAGGAGGACCTCTCGTCTCTCTTTTCTCCATCCTCTCTACTGTGTCTACAGATACTCTGGACCTGGGCATTTACTGTTTGTTCCCCACCTTCCTGCCTCCTCTCCTCTCACCTGATGGCTGGGATCAGATCACAGCAAGCTCTTCCCTGTATTCCTTTTTTCTTTGTTCAAATTATGATTAGAATTGTCTTTCCAAAGCACAAACCTAATCAGAAAAAATCCTTTCCTGGCTTCCTGTTGGCTGAGGAATACTCTACAAGTTTCTCGTGTCTCAGCTGTCAACGTACTTACTTAGCATCTTACTACCTTGTTACGCGTGAGGAGCGTGACCTCAGGCTCCCCGTCGGCCCACGCTGGTTCAGTTGAGAGCAGTAATCCGAGGGAAGGGTACACGTGGGGCGTGCGGTCTGTCATTCCTAGAACTGTGTCTAGATTAAGCCCCACAGCGCAGACAGTAGCTGTGAGACCCGCACTGCTCATTCCTGGCAGACTCCACTGAGGGGCTGCTCCCTAGCCTGAGCCCCCAAAGTGTGTTCGTGCCTCTGTGCTGTCACGCAGGCCTTCACGTGGATTTCGTCAACGTGTGTCCACTTATTAGTGTCCTCTTCATCCTTCAAGGCTTTCCCCACACATCACCTCCTCTGTGAATCCTCCCTCAGTCCTGTCAGAATCTGTGCTCTCTTCCATCGGATTCTTGTAATGCTTTGTTTATACCTGTTACTGTGCGTCACAGAATGTGTCCCGTAGCTTTCTCAGATTGTGAACTTCTTGAGGACAAAGTCATATCTGTTTTCTTCACATCTTTCACATATTAGATAATTGGTAAATGATAGCTTTATGTACACATTGTCGTCAAAACATAAACCACTCTCTAACTGCTTAAATCTTCTGTAAACTTGATTGTCCTCGATCTCCAGGGTCTTATCCACGACTCATCCTGTGTCTGCTTCTTACTAGATCTGAATACCATGGCTGCCACAGCTCAGGTCCTAGTCATTGGAGCCACTAACCGTCCGGACTCATTAGACCCTGCTTTGAGACGTGCAGGAAGGTTCGACCGAGAAATATGCCTGGGTATCCCGGATGAAGCATCCAGGGAAAGGTACACTCCTTGTATGTCACAGTGTCATCTGAGCCAAATACTTTGAAAACGAGAGATGACAAAAACCACGTAGCCTTTTCTTTTTGTTCTTGTCCCAGTAACCTTGATTTGTACAGGAAAAGGCTCTCTTTATATTAATGCTTAAGAAACCAATGTGCTTGTCGATAACAGGACCATTGTTTGAGGCTGTTTTCCTAGTAGTGATAGTGGGTGTGAGGATGCATACCCCTTGGTCTGGCCCTACGGATGGTGGCTGGTGTCATGGAGTCTGCGGATCAGCATAGGGTGTGAGGAGCTGGGGAAGGAGCATGCTCGCTGGCCCACTTGTCACTTAAATTGAGCACTAACCTGCCTAAGTCCACAGGATTCGTGACAAAAGGCAGCTGGAGAGTTAAAAGCTGTCTGCTTTTTGCAAGACCAGCCTTTCCTAGTAATGGGGGTTGAATGTCCGTAGCGCAAAGAAATCTCTGCCAGTGTCTCCATAAGCAAGGAAGGTTTGGGAGGTCTTGTAAAGGGGTTTTCTGTGACACCGTGTCTTTCATGACTTTGGCTTTAAGTTAGTGACACTAAAATTGGTGTATGTGGTTCGAGGAGCAGGTGGTATGTAGTGGAAAGAAACAGTCACGGGATGGTGAGGGAGGGAAGGGGTGACAGGCAGGAGGCTTAGTGGACGCAGGAAGGGAAGAGTGGTCACAGGGCACGTGGGAGAGGGTGAGAGAGGGTGAGGTGGGGGCTCATGGGCCCTTTCCCCTTCCCAGTACATAATGTGCTTCAGCTCCTGATGTTCGACCGTTCCTTCCTTGGCTATGCGCTCAGTCAGGCGGGCGTGCTCCCACACGTATGATGTTTAAACAGTCACGCAGCCGCTCAGGCTTGCGTAGTAGCATTTGACCTGCGACAGGGTGATAGCTAATATCTAAGTTGTTCCTGCTTCTTCCGCAAGCATATACGGAGTGCACGGCGTGGGCTGGTACACGCGGGAAGGCGGTACGAGGACCACGAAGAGTTCGGAGTCCCTGCTTTCCAGAGGCCTGTGTCCTTGATCGAGCCTTTTCGTCCGGTGCACACCTTACGTAAAGAGATGGACACATGGAGCCCGTCCTCGCTGCTAGACAGGACCCTTCATTCATCCACCCGGCATTCCTTTGTCAACAGAATCCTTAAAGGACTTCTGCTGAGGGCCACATTTTTTCACGTTTGAACAATGTAAAGCCTACAGAAAGTCCAAAGAATAGTACGATTAGCATGTGTGCGCCCCTCAGCTGGGGGTACCACTCACTAGCACATCCGTGCTTCCTCTCAGTCTCTGCAGAAAACCTACGTATATTTGTGTGTGCATGCACGCACATTTGCACTTTTTTTTTTTTTTTTGGCCAAGCCATTTGAAGATTGTGGACGACAGGATGACACTTTATCCATAACTACTTTCCCGGGTGACGGTCACTCCATTTCACAACATTTCAGGGAATTTAACACTGACACCATAATATTAACATGCAGTCTGTTCTGATTTTCCCAGTTGCTCCCAAAATGTCCATTGTAATTGTTTTCTTCTTGATTTTGTATAGTTTAGTGTTTCACGTAGAACATAACATACTCCAGGATCAAACCTGCTGTTTAGTCAATGTGACCTTTTAACTTCACCTGCCTCTTTGGAGAAGAAGTGCTTTTGTGACACTGACCTTTTCCAGTGCCTCATAGTTTAAACTTACGTGCCAGTTTCCTCCTGATTGGTCTCAGCGTAGGCATTTTGGGCAAAATACCGCCTGGGTGGTGAGTTGTCCTCAGCGTCATCTCAGGAGGTTTAGAGTGTCCCTTTGTGTCATTATTGGTCATGTTAAGTCTGGTTACTTGGTTAAGAAGTTTGTCAGAGTTTTCTCCTCTAAAAGTACGTTTTCCTTTTCCTTAACATAGTCCAGATATTTATCCCATCAGTAGGTCCTTAATGGCCACCTGTTGTCGTTTGTCCAAATTCCATGTGAGACTCAGTGTGAGGTCTATTGGCGTCCATGTCGGTGTTTCGTGTAGGCCGGTGGTCTGGCTCAGTCATGGTGACCAGCGCACAGACTATCTCAGACCAAAGGGGATGTTAGGTGGCCTTTGTGTTTAAGGCCAGGTGGGAAGTGTGGGGTCAACGCCTGAAAGATGATAGCTCTTGAATATAATCACGAGTGAGAATTTTCTAAGTGAATATATATTTTTTTTTAATTTTTATTCTGTTAAAAATAAATACATAGAATTTACCATGTTAGCCATTTTTAGCAGTACGTTTTAGGAATATTAATTTTATTTACTTGGCAACAAATTTCTAGTACTTTTTTATTTTCCAGTTTAATCCTACAAAATTAACACTCAATATACTGAGGAGGGAGGCACAGCAGTTGGCCATTCAGTTACTACTGGGCATGATCAGAACGAGGAATACAAAAAGAAAGAAACGGGATCTTAGGTAGGATGTATCAGATAAAGCAGACCTGGTCTGGGGGTTCTTAAAGGGTTCTCTGAGGAAGCTGAGACTTTAAGAATAATAGTTAACTGATCACATGATTATTCCCAGTCTGAGTAGCATGTGCGAAGGCCCTGAGGTGACCAAGGAACCTAAAAGAGGAACACTATGTCTACAGAAGCGATAAGGCACAGAAAGGCTGGCAAGGTGTGCAGAAGGCAGTTCACATACACTTGGTAAGGATTTTGGACCTCTTTGTGAATGATGGGAAGGAGTTACGGCAATTAAATTAGGCAGGACAGGGGCGCCTGGGTGGCTCAGTCGGTTAAGCATCTGGCTTCGGCTCAGGTCAGATCTCACAGTTTGTGGGTTCGAGCCCCGTGTCGGGCTCTGTGCTGACAGCTAGCTCAGAGCCTGGAGCCTGTTTCAGATTCTGTATCTCCCTCTCTCTGACCCTCCCCTGCTCCAGCTGTCTCTCTCTCTCTCTCAAAAATAAATAAAAAGCATTAAAAAAAATTAAAAATAAATAAATAAATAAATTAGGCAGGACAGTGATGGAAACAGACTTTTTGTTTTGAAACAGGTCACTGTAGCTGCAGTATGAAGAATGAAGTAAAAAAGAGCAAGAATGGGTTCTGGTGACAGTGACAGGGCTGTTGTAATATCCAGAGGAGACGGTGATGAGCTTATGGAGATGGCAGTATAGGTGGAAATAAGTGCGGCAGTGCCCAGGGGGAGCTCGTGCAGTCAGAGTGCACCTGGGGCAGCACCCAGAGATGGAGTGGGGGGCATGGGCCACAGGCAGTTGGAGTGCACCTGTGGTGGCGCCCAGGGGGAGCACGGGCAGATGGAGTGCACCTGTGGCAGTGCCCGGTGGGAGCACACAGGTAGAGCATACCTGGAGTAATCTGTTGTTTAGCTAGTAGACCTTGTGTGTTGACTTTTTGGGCATAAGGTACTTGTGGAAGGTCAGAGCAGTGATCGAGCAGGAAGGAATAATCCCATTTCTGTCCTTATTTTTTGAGAGAGAAAGGGTGCAAGTAAGCAAGGGGTCAGGGGAGAGGGATTCTCAGGAGCAGCAGCAGAGAGAGAGAAGCAGAGCTCACCCAGGGCAGGGCCTATGCTCACAAACCATGAGATCACGACCTGAGCCAAAGTCTGAAACTTAACTGACTCAGCCACCCAGGAGCCCCTCAGGTTTCTGATTTGAGCATCTGTGCTGCTGGTTTTCTCTGAGGGGATAGGATATAGTGGAGGACACGCAGCTTTTAGGAGAGGATCTGGGGAGAGATGGAGGAGATGGGGGCAGTCAGGCTAGAGGGGAGTGGAGATGTCACAGTGGCCGTCGGGAGGGTCCGGAGCTCTGAGGAAGTGAACCCTGGGGAATTGGCGGCAGGATGGAGCCATGTAAGCTGCTGAAAGGGGAGCGCATCAGCCAGAGTGGCAGCAGCGGCCCTGGGGCGGGCTGAGGACGCAGAAGGAGCGGCCAGCTCTCTCCGGATCTGAGCACGCATAAGTCCCCGTGGCCTTAACCAAAAGCTGTGTGAGCAGGATGACTGGGCAGAATCGCCGTCGGGCTAGCAGATGTGTATGGTTCACTGATGGAAAGTTTGGCCGCAAAGGAAGAGAGGGACAGTAGTGGCCGTGCGAAGTAGCCCTTGGAGTGTTAGAGGGGACTCCTCTGGAGAAACCAGAGTGACTTCTAATGTTGTGGGAAGGAGCGAGTGGAACAGAAATGGAGGCCATGCGAGGTACTGACTGTGGTCGAGGGCCCTTTGGCTGGAGCGACCACAGAGGGAAAGTGAATGTGCAGACCCAGGGGCTTGGCGCCATGCTCGCTCCTAAATCAAGCAGTGAAATCAGCTGATGACAGTGAGTCGCATGACAGAGGCTGAAGGAGGATGAGGGTCTGAAGCGATTTTCCCAGGTGATTTGAGAGGCCCCGGCTAAGATAATGGGATCTTCAGGCACTGTATAGGATTGGGGTACAAAATGGCACCAGTAGGCCTGGCCTTAAGACTTTTTCCCCAGTCTAGGTTCAGGCCAGGAGGAAGACATAGAATTTCATGTAAGAAAGATATAATAGAGCGTGGAGTCCAACTTGTAGAAATGGGAGGACTTGCCGAGGAGGGAGAACACAAGTGCATGCTGAAGACCGGAGCAGACTCGCGGGAGACTGTGGACCGAGCGAGAGGTGCTAGGCGGGTGGTCACAGAGGTAGAGCAGGACCAGGTGATGATGCCTGAAGTGGAGAGACGGCCAGCGTTTGGCAAGCTGGGGTGGAGAGGCAGGGGAAGGTGCTGGAACCTGATGTCCGTGAAGGAGGTGGTCCAGAATCTGACCTGTGCCCCACATCCCTCTACCTTTTCCCAGACACCTAACTCGTCCTAGCTTTTGTTGGTTACCTGTAACGAAGTACTAATATTAATGTGCTTTGCTTTATCTGTGTGATGGGAACAGTACTCCAGCTTTGAAAGGCTTCTCATAAGGATTGCGTTAATGCACCCAGCTCACCTTCTGACTTGTAGAAATTTTAAGATAGCTGTTGGTGTTTTCCTGGATTTTAAAAGCATCTTGTTATGGAACATTCCAGCATACACAAAAGCAGTCTGTTATAATTCTTCTAGTTTCTGTTACTGCAGAACAAACCACTGCAAAGTTTAGTGGCTTTCAACAACAGTTATTCTATTGTCTCTCACAAGCCCTGTGGGTAGAGAGTTTAGAAAGGCCTCAGCTGGTCAGTTCTGTGCACCAGCTCCCGTGTGGTTGTAGAGACTGCAGCTGGGGCTCGGCGCAGCCGGGCTGTGCGTGTCTACGCACCTGCCTGTCTTACCTGGTTTGGCTGTGTCTCCGCGTGGGTGTCCCCTCCTCCCCTCTCCTCTCCATGTGGCTCCCTTCACGGGACAGTTTGGGCTTTTTGGAGCTGGGCGGTCTCGTAGCATCCGTCCCACTGCTTTGTGCCATTGACCAGCCACTGAGGTCAGCGCGGATTCCAGGCGAGGAGAGCTGCGAACTTACAGACACGCCTTGAAAACCTGCCCAGGTCTCACCACCCAGCCACAAACAGTCCTGACCATTTCAGTCCTGTACTGTCTGCCCCCCGTGCTTTTTCCTGGAATGTCTAAAGCAGAACTCAGGCACTATATCGTTCCACGATAGAACTTCAGAATCTAATGGATGAAGACTTTTTATTTAACATATGCACTCACTAATAACTCTTTGATACCTCCGATGTCCAAACCACATCCATGGGTTTGCGTCATGAATTTTGAGTATAACCACATGCAGTGTTTTCTTGTCTCACCTGCACAATTATCATTCGCTGCCAACCCCAGTCACACGTTAGGATCACATATCCTTTCTTTACCTTTGTAACTTTTCTGGATTCCATGATTGCCACATTTTTGTCATTTGCCTTCTTGCAACTTTTTTCCCATTCTGTGTTTCCTCTAAGGGTCTGTGCGTGAGTATGTGAGTCTGTCCCGCACCTTATGTGAGAGGCAGTGGGAAATAGCGGGTGTGAAGTCGGAACAGCAGTGCCTCGTGTGGCCGCTGTTGTCTCCTGTTGCTGCTGTCCTCGAGTGGGAGTCCTCTGCTGAGGTTCTTTTCTAAGAGCGAGGCTGATAGGACACCTGCGGTGGAAGCGTGGGTGCCCTTGTAAAGCAGATGACCAGCCACTTTGTACCTAGAAAACTCCCAAGTGTCAATTTCTGTAGATTCTTTGTTGAGTCGATTCAGATTTTTCAGAAAAAGATGTTGAGACCACACCATGAGCCATAGGTCTAGCGGCCAGTCTTCAGACACAGGCAGGTGCTGAGGAACTGCACAGCCTGTTTTCTTGGTGGAGCACACGTGCAGACCTTCCCTCTCCTGCTGACAGGCGGCGTGGGGAGGATGTGCGGTCTTAGCATTTCTTATGCAGGACTCCTGGCCCTTGGGTTTTGGGCTCTCTGCTGTGGCCCAGTTTCTGTGGTCCAGCACTCTGATGCCTCCCGTTCCTGGTCTTTGGAGTTTGCCAGACAGGTACCCTTCCTTCTCATTAGTGCACCTCTCTGAGAAAGGTTGATCTTGACTTCGTGCCCTCTCTTGGGCATTTACCATTCTCCACTTCCATTCTTCATAAATGTGGTTGGGGTGTACAGGCAGTCAAATATCTCTTGGCCTGTACTAGTATGGATAAATGATTGAATAAGTAAATAAATGGGTGAGAAGAGGCAAGTCTCTGGTGCAGAAGAATTCCAGATAATGTATGTGGATGCACCGCCCTGAAGGAAGTGAACTGTAACTGCCTGCCCCTTAAATGTGATCTAGGCATGGTGACTTTGACTTATTTCCAGAGTGCTGTATGGAAGGGGGCAAAGGACTAACCCCATAGTGCAAACCCTTTCAAACACGGCCTGAGGCCTGGTGGTCAGCATTCACGTCCTGGTGGACAGGTGTCGACAATGTATACCCTTGATAGAACAGGTGGGGATGATGCTTCACCTCTGCTGTCTTCTTCCTGAAAACACATTAACTTGGTCTAATCACCATAAAAATATCAGACTAGTCCCACTGAGGGGTAACTACAAAGTTCTGAGTCACTAATCCTCAAAATTGTCCATTATAATAGAAGAGGGGTATGGGGTTTTTAGAACTCTCTGTACTGTCTTTGCAATAATTCCGTAAATCTAAAATTTCCAAAAGGTGTATTTCCAAAGAATTAGTTAAGGGGCACCTGGGTGGCTCAGTAGGTTAAGCATCCAACTTCATCTCAGGTTGTGATCTCACGGTGTGTGAGTTCGAGCCCTGCATCGGGCTCTGTGCTGACAGCTCAGAGCCTGGAGCCTGCTTTGAATTCTGTGTGTGTGTCTCTCTCTCCCCCTCCCCTGCTTACACTCTCTCAAAAACAAATAAACATTTAAAGAAATTAAAGAATTAGTTAAAACTCATCCTATTTATAGCCAAATTCATATATTTTTGGGAACCTCAACATTTGAATCTTTTTAAGGACTTACCAACCTTAGGGCATCAGCTAGAGCTAACATAGAGAGAATCCCATGTTGGGAGTCTTTTCTGTTCTTTGCTAGACAGACATGTAAACCTCAAAACCCCCCAAACACCTGTTCTTTCTGTATCCGAGCAGCATAAATACCTCTATCTGTATATAGAGCAGCACTTAAGCCTGTAGCCTAAGCCGGGTGCTGACAGCTTGTTGAAGTCCTCATAGGAATACAGACGGATCCTTATTTATCTTTGTGCTGCAAGTTACTTGTGGTTCCTCCCAGAATAGGCTGGGTAGGGGGTCCAGGCAGCCTCCTAGTTCCATGCACTATGGAGTTTGTGCCTCTTGGTGTTTCTTTTTCTGGCGGAGGAAATGTTTCCGAAACATCTACCATTTTGAAACTGGAACTCTCTTTCTGGTTATTTTCTCCTCCTCTGTCCAGAGTATGATGACTGGAGTTGCCCATACGTGTTCAGAAATAGAAGTTCTAACTGGGAAATGGATGATATTTATTTTGTGTGAGCTATTTTTCATAACATTCAGAGTTTCTTAGTATTAATGTGCAATGCAGTGAGTAAGGTCTGAATCTTCAGGAAATGGTTCTATAATGGAGCCAGCCTTTTTGGGGTTGCTGGTGTGCAGAGGACCTGAGTAATCTGTCATTTGTCAGTAATGTTCATCTGCTTCCCTTGTGTTCACGTACATGATCTCAGATGACTTTTCTGTAACTCTCTCTCCATCAGCTCGAGACTTGAAAATACTTCTCTCCCCTACAAAATTGGAAATTGCAAAATGTATTTCCTTGTCCGAGTTAATTTGGAATATCACAGTGTGTGGATCGTAATGATAATGAACACTTGGGCACTCGCCGTGGGTCTGCCACAGTTCTGAGGGCCTTGCGTGTGTGTGTTCACCATGCGCGGAGTGCTCCTGGAATTTGGAGCTCGTGCGTGAGGAAACTGAGGCATGCCACTGTGTGGCAGAGCCGGCTTCAGAGCCTCTGTCCTGACCATCGTTCCAGCTTTTACACTGTCTTCACTGGCTCTTACACAGATTGTTAAGGGACTCCTTTGTAAGAATGACCCAGAGGCCCACGAGTCACTGGCGTGTGCCACGTTGAGGTTCCAGCAAGCGGACTCCCGCACACGTGCAATGACTTGAAGTTGAAGTAACTGTCCTCACATAAAACTGGATGTAAGGGGTGTATCACTACAGCCCTTTGTGATGGATGGAATTCATGGTTTACTGGAGTCTGGTGGCTTCTGTTTCCAGCCAGTGTCCATTTAATCTACTCTAAAAGTGGAATTCACCTTACATATATTCAGTGACTATTTTTTTCCGGTGCATAAGGAATCTGAATTTCCCCCCGTCTTTCCTACAGAATACTTCAGACTTTGTGCAGAAAACTAAGACTTCCGGAAACTTTTCATTTTCGTCACTTAGCGCACCTCACGCCAGGCTTCGTTGGTGCTGACCTGATGGCGCTCTGCCGAGAGGCAGCCATGTGTGCAGTCAGTAGGGTCCTGATGAAGCTGCCAGAGCCGCAGGCCGACCCTGAGATGGAAGCTTTGCTCCCTGGAGGAGGCGGGGGAGATAGGATTGGAACCAAGCCCCCTTCTGCAGCACAGGTGCTTTCCCTGCGGTGTCTTAACATGTCTTTTGTGTCAGTCACGCATTGAGCGTCGGTACAGTTGAGGTTTGATTTTGTTTTATTGGCGTTTTATCTGTAGAATAATTACCAGTTACACCCAGAAGGTCTGGAGCTTCCAAAGGACAAATTGTTTTACTTTTTTAGCCAATCCTGAATAAAGTCCTTTTACGCTATTGATTAGGAGCCTCTGGAGCAGGGGTTGGCAAGCGGTGGCCTCCTTGCCCCTGCCTGTCTTGTAAACTGAAGTCACAGAGGAATGCGGCCACACTCCTGTATCTACACATGGCCTCCCTACCACCGCACTTCACAGTGGTCCCCTCACAGGGTTCCCTGCCATGAGACCTGTGTGGCCCACAGGCCTGCCATGTACACCCTCCAACCCTGGCCAGAGAGCTGGCCAGCTGCTGTAAGTGCTGGTCACCTTCTGGTCAGGTGTATCAGGACAGTTTGCTGGCACCCCGCGTCTGTGAGCCAGCCCTGTGCGGTTCTGGAGGGGCCACTCCTGTGTCCAAGGTCAGCACTGCAGCCGTGAGCTCTGCGAGTTCATACTTTGTATGTGGGCTTTATAAGATTCTGTCACGAAGGAACTAAGCATAAGAGACCATGGCCTGCCGGGCCACACGGCTGTTTCCCATAGCAGGTCCTGGTCCATTGTCAGATGTCTTTTCCCTTCTCACTCGCTAGGAGCCATAGTCGATCTGTTAAAAAGAATAGTAAGCCTATTTCTTATATGAGACACACAGGAGTGAGGACTTCATGGGCTAAATGACTCAGGGTTACTTTTCTCCCACTTTTCATAGTCATCTTGGAGCAAGGAGTCTGGCTGCCTCCGAAGCTCAAGACTTCGTGTAGTGCCCTTCGAGGGACTGTGTTATGAATTATATTGCCATCACAGTAACTTCGTTTGAATTTCATTGAGATCTAGCTGCTTTGTGATTATTTATAAATGAAAATTGAAAGAAATAGATTGTTGTAGAAGTGGATGTTACCAGCTGCCCATATCTGGTACAGCTGACCCTCATTAGCACACGGATGTCCTTGTCCTGCATTGGATTATAGTCAGCAGATCTTTCCTCGGCCAGATCTTCCCTTCACACAGAGTAAAGTAAATGGCTTCTGTCAGTGTGGAAAATTGTTTAAATACACAGTAGTTCATCATAGCTTAAAGAAAAATTGCAGTAATAATTTTTTAAAGTACAAAAATAAGTTTTCCAACAAATATGCAGTTTTCACTTTTCCCCTCGATCGCTCCCTTTAAGGATGAATTGCAGAGGCTGCTGGCATTGCTGCGAAACCAGGATCTCCTCTCAGAGGAAGAGCTGCAAGGACTGTGCATTGAGATGAATGACTTCACTGTTGCTCTGTCCTCCGTCCAGCCTTCGGCCAAAAGGGAGGGCTTTGTCACTGTCCCCAATGTGACTTGGGCAGATATTGGTGCCCTGGAAGGTGTCAGAGAGGAGCTCACCATGGCCATCCTGGTAGGTGTGTCTGCTGTGGAACAGTGTTGGCCCTCATGGCAGGTATGAGCGGGCTGGACTGTGCGTTTTCTCTTGTGTATTCTGGTGTACTGTCATTCAGCCTCCAGCAACCTGTTTTGTTCTTCCAAGGTCTGTTTTAGGTTTCTTCTTCTTTTTTTTTTTTTAATGTTTATTTATTTTTGAGAGACAGAGAGAGCATGAGCAGGGGAAGGGCAGAGAGAGGGAGACACAGAATCTGAAGCAGGCTCTGGGCTCTGAGCTGTCAGCATGGAGCCCAATGAAGAGCTTGAACTCACGAATCGTGAGATCATGACCTGAGCCAAAGTCAGCTGCTTAACTGACTGAGAGACCCAGGTGCCCCTGTTTTAGGCTTATTCTATGGTTGTAGTGGAATTCTGTGTCAGTGAATTAAAAAACAAAATAAAACAAAAAAACTGTTTGGGTTTCAACCAAGAGCCAACTATTTGAGAAATATTGTCTCAACTCACTCCTGCTCCTGTAGGTCAGAGCAGTTTCATGAAAGTCTGGATTGATTTTGTTCACTCTTACTTTTCCACTTTACTGATCATTCCGTGGATCTTCTGGAGGAACGATCCACCTAGAGGTGTGTAGCTGCTGGGAGAGGAGCAGGTGCAGGGGCTGAGGTGCCTGTCTCCTGACCACGGACAGCACTGCCCCTTATCTGTCTGCAGGAGCACACTGCCTGAAGCTTCATAGCCTTGAAATGTAGGTAGTTTTTTTTTTTTTAAATCTTGGATTTTAGATGCAGAAGATACTGTATCTTTATGTTTGAAGTGTTTTCAGAACTTATATTTAGGGGTAATTTCCTCACGAGCAGGGACCTGATTTATCACCGTGTCCCTCATGCTTGGCGCAGAGGTGCATGTCCTGCCAGCTCTCGTGTCTGTGCCCCATGGTTGTGGTGGCAGCTTGTTCTGGAGATAATGCGGAGGCGTAGCATGGACAGATATTTGTAACAGATCGACTTTGGCATTGTTCTTTACAGGCACCAGTACGTAATCCCGATCAGTTCAGAGCCCTTGGATTGGTGACCCCAGCTGGAATCCTCCTGGCAGGCCCGCCTGGCTGTGGGAAGACGCTGCTGGCCAAGGTGTGCAAAGCGTGGCTGTGGGTTTTCTCTCCACTGTCTTGTCAGATCATGGGAATTTAATCTAGGTCTTACAGTGGGCTGGTTTTACATGATTTCTATCACAAGGTCATTTTAGGAAGACTGACAGTTTTCTTCTGGAAGTTTCCCACTTTTAGTTCCAGAAGGTTAATCATTGGACATTTGCAAAACAAACTTTAATTTTTTTTAATGTTTGTTTATTTTTGAGAGAGAGAGAGTGCAAGCAGGGGAGGAACAGAGAGAGAGGGAGACACAGAATCTGAGCTGCCAGCACAGAGCCCGATGTGGGGCTCGAACCCACGGACCGTGAGATCATGACCTGAGCTGAAGTCGGATGCTTAACTGACTGAGCCACCCAGGTGCCCCCATGAAAGAAAAAAATTTTTACATGATCCCTGATTCTATCAAATTTAACACAGCAGTTATCATATACTTGATGACTCTGGCTTTTTAACGAGTAGTGTCACACAGTTGCAGTAGCTGATCTTGTTTTCTGCTTTTGTGTAGTTGTTTATAACAAGTATTTTCTTCGATGTTCCCTGCAATTCCTATTTTAATAAATTGGTTTTCTCAAGGTACCTTGGTGGCTCAGTCAGTTGAGTGTCTGATTCTTAGGTTTAGCTCAGGTCATCATCTCACAGTTTTGTGAGAGCGAGCCCCACTTTGGGCTCTGCACTGTCAGTGCGGAACCTGCTTGGGCTTCTGTCTGTCTGTCTGTCTGTCTCTCTCTCTCTCTCTCTCTCTCTCTCTGCTTCTTCCCTCCCTGTGCTCTCTTTAAAAATAAATAAACTTTAAAAGAAAGAATGCAAAGAATACCTAATAAGTATAATTTTTTAAGTTTTTTAGTGTTTATTTATTTTCAAGACAGAGTACAAGCTGGAGAGGAGCAGAGAGAGAGAGACAGACAGACAGAATCTGAAGCAGACTCCAGGCTCTGAGCTGTCAGAACAGAGCCTGACGCAGAGCTCCAACTCATGAACCATGAGATCATGACCTGAACTGAAGTCAGATGCTTAACTGACTGAGCCATCCAGGCACCCCTAATAAATATAATTTTAAAAGCTCACTGCTAATTTTTAAAATGCAACTTAAGTGTAAGATTCCATTTTTGCTTCCCAGACCGTCAGAGGTTAAAAGCGATGTGAGTGGCACTCACTCCTTCAGTGCGTGCAGTATAGATACTCAGGTGATGGGGTGGAATCTGCACAGACTGTCCAGAAGACACTTTGGTAAGGGAGCAGAGGTCCTCTGGTAATGGGTCATTTTGATCAAGAGGAACAGGTCAGGGGCAGCTGGGTGGCTCAGTCAGTTAAGCATCCGGCTTCGGCTCAGGTCATGATCTCATGGTTCGTGGGTTCAAGCCCCGCATCGGGCTCTGTGCTGACAGCTCAGAGCCTGGAACCTGCTTCAGATTCTGTGTCTCCTCTCTCTCTCTGACCCTCCCCTGCTCGCTCTTTCTCTGTCTCTCAAAAATAAATAAAAAACATGAAAAACAAAATTAAAAAAGGACCAGGTCAAAAGCTTTAAAAACAAGCATTCCTTTTATCAAAAAATTAATTAGAAATGCATTCTAATAAAATGATTAGTTGAGGTACAGAAACATAAGTAGAGGACTGTTCAATGCAGTGTTTCAATGGGGGTCATTTCCATAAAGCACAGAATACCTTTATGATAGAAGTCTCCACAGACGTTAAAAATAAAGACGTAAGTATAATTGCTACGGGAAGATGTTCAAGAAATATTGCTATGTGAAAAAGCACTTTTCAAAACCTAGTATTTGTCAGAATGTGTGTAAAAGTTATGTGTGTATAAGTTACACATTATCTTGACGTGCATGTCACAGAACATGGAGAAGGGCTGATAGCAGAATGAAGCAGTGGCTCATAGTAGCTGGTGGGGAGAGGATTATAAATAATGTGTCTCCCTTTCGCTTCAACAATTTTCTAAAAAATGTTTTGAGAGAGAGCACGAGTGGGTGAGTGGCGGGGGGAGGGGAGAAAGAGAATCCCAAGCAGTCTCCATGCCACCAATGCTGTTCCAACATGGGGCTCGATCCCATGAACCGTGAGATCATGACGTGAGCTGAAATCAAGAGTCAACACGCAACCGACTGAGCCCCCCAGGCTTGGTCTGTCATTTAATGACCATCTAACTGTCATTTTAAGCATCTGTATAATGTTCTACCTCTAACTTACTTAGCCTTTATCAACTTTTTAAAATATTTGAATTACTCTTAAATTAGGAAATTAAAATAAGGGCATTTTTAGGAAGTGCTACAGCAGCCAAGTAATTTGTGACTGCTCCTTCAATAATCAGATCTTCACAGTGCTGTTTGCTCACGTGTAAATGCATGTGTACATGTGTAACGTACACATGACGTTTTCCTAACTTATTTTTACTGCTATTACTGACTTTCGTGGTTTAACACCTCCAGTGCGCTTGCAAGCTGCTGCTGTGAAGGGTGGGAGCACTGACAGGAGCGGTTCTGCTTCTCTTGAGAGCACTTTCAGAAGAACACAGCCAGAAAGGAGGTCCTGCACGTGTCGGTTCACCGGATGGACGCAGGCCCCTGGCTGGGTGCCTGGTATTGTGTATTTTAATTAGTTACACTGGCCTTTGAGTAGCTCCGCTCCTGGCAGAAGGGAGACAGGTTATTTGAAATCCATGGATATCGTTAAATCCTAGAGCAGATTTTCCTCTTGTCCCTGCTCCTGCCTCCCCCGACTGTCAGCATTTTGGCACCTATCTGTGCACTCAGCTCTCTGGCATCTGCCCATCTGGAGCAGGGAGTCTTAACCCGGATTTGAGAGCCCGGGTGGTGTTTTTTTCCAGGGAGAGGGCTCACCACTTTCTTTAGGTTCTCCAAGAAGTTCATGCCTGGAAAAGTAGAATAGTAGAAATGGTAGAAAATGCCCTTGAATGGCAGAAGCAAGGTGTTACCGTGGGAAAGTCGTGGATCCATGTGCTGGCCAGAATCTGGGTAGAAAATGAGAATTTGGGCCAGTCCTCCTGCTTATGTTTACTCCTAATCATAGTCAGCTAATAACGATTTTGTAAAGCAAGCACGTAGGAAGCATCTGAGCAGCAGGGAGTGCAGATGTGTGATTACTGGAGCCAGCATGCTGCGGGTTGATGACTGTTAATAAACGTCATCTCTCATACGGGACCCTGGTGCAGACGCAGGCAGCTGCTGATGCCGCATGTGAGGCTCTTGATGACATTTGGGAAGAAAACATATGGTGTGGTTGCTGTGTCCCACGCAGGAGACAGGGAAGATCTCGGCCATTTTGGGAGCTGCTGGGGGTCACGGTGGATTAAATCTCACTTACCTAGCCCGTGCAAGCTGGGACGCTGAAGCAGAGGAGTGAGACTTGTGTGGGGGTGTGCCCTGACTCGGCTGCGTTCGGTGGCGGGTGGCAGGGAAGAGGGGGCTGAGCGGCACAGGCAGCCTCGTGCATCCATTTGCCAGTGGTGGGCTGCGGGGCTCGGCACCAGCCAGCAAGCGGGCACCTGTGTGGCAGCCTTGACCACCTGTTTGGAAGAGACAGTAAACACGCCAAACCAGGACAGTTGGGACCTGGCCCGGTCATGATGAAACAAGCAGATTATTGCAGGTGGGAGGTGGTGATGTTCGAGGGATGGTGACATTTAAGTGTCCTGAAGGACTCGATGGCCACATGAAGGAGCAGGGAGAGAACAACAGTTGCAAAATCCCTGAAGCAGGGAGGGACCCAGAGAAAGCCAGCGGCCAGACTGAGGAAAACTGTTGTGTCCCCAACTACAGGCTTGTGAGCAGCAGTAAATGTGTCAACTTGCACTCGGGTAAAGGTGAGTCCTAGGGAAACAATCTGATTGGTGTGTTTAGAAACTTGCAGTGAGTAGTGGTCAGAGGAGAGCAAGAGTGGAAGGGGACAGTGAGGGTCTTGTAGTCTCCTTCATGTCCAAGTAAGAGATGAGGTGGTCTGTGCGAGGGGTGTGTGGCAGAGGAGCAGAAAGTGTCAGGCTCGTATGTTTTGGCCTCAGGTTGACAGGACTTGCAGATGGATTTGATGATGTGACAAGACAAGGGTCAAGGGGGCCACCAGAGATTGGGGCTAAAAGCTGTCGGAGACAACTATTGGGGACGTGGGGTGCAGAGAGGGTTGGGACAGATCTAGGCATCATGCTTTGGAAATGACAGATTTGAGACCTCAGATCCAGAGGAAGATGCCAAGCTGTCTGTCGGGTGCAGGTCCGGAGCTCCAAGGCCAGGCGCCAGGGAGAGAAGCATCTTTGGTGACGTAGTCACATTTCTTCTCAGCACTCGGGTGCCTTCGCTCAGATTCTTCCTACACACACAACCATGTGTTTCTCCGTTCTTTGGCTTTGGCTTTGCAGTTTAATCATTATTAAAAGTAATCCATAGGGGCGCCTGGGTGGCTCAGTTGGTTAAGCATCTGACTGGCTCAGGTCATGATCTCACGGTTCATGGGTTCAAGTCCTGTGTCAGGCTCTGTGCTGACAGCCTGGAGCCTGGAGCCTGCTTCAGATTCTGTATCGCCCTCTCTCTCCGACCCTCCCCTGCTTGCGCTGTCTCTCTCTGTCTCTCAAAAATAAATAAAAAACATTAAAAAAAAAAAAGTAATCCATAACACTGACCCTTGGCCAAGCCTGATACTGATGGTTTTGAATTTTGGTTTATGAGCAAATGATTGCTTTCATTGAGGAAGGCACGTGGTGCTGCAGAAACTGGTAATTCACTGGAATTACAAAAGCTGGGCTATAGATGTGCGTGTGTAAGCGTGTTCACGTAAGCAACAGCACACAGATGGTCCACGCCGTCCTGTCTGGTTTCTTATCTGTCTGAGTGATTGTTTGAAAGTTGCAGATATGCATTTCTTAGATTTTTTTAAAATACTTTTTTAATGTTTATTTACTTTTGAGAAAGAGAGAGACAGAGTGTGAGTGGGGGAGGAGCAGAGAGAGAGAGGGAGATGCAGAATCTGAGGCAGGCTCCAGGCTCTGAGCTGTCAGCACAGAGCCCAACGTAGGACTCGAATCCACGGACCATAAGATCATGACCAGAAGCGAAGTCGGACGCTTAACTGACTAAGCCACCCAGGTGCCCCTCTTTGATTTTTTTTTTAAATCCATTTCTCCTTTTCCTTTTTGTTTCCTCCCTCTAATGAGAGAAACAGTATAAACTGCAAAGAGTCCTGTGTTGTCACAAATTACTGTTTACTGTAAATTTTCTGATTCATGTCTTTTGGTTTTTTTCTCACTAGGCTGTTGCAAATGAGTCTGGACTGAACTTTATATCTGTCAAAGGCCCCGAATTGCTAAATATGGTAAGTCATGGCATTAACCTTGGCTGTAGATGAGAGGTAAGGGCCGCCGCAGTTATGGGTAGAGTTAGCCTGGGTCCTAGAAACACATGTGGCATTTTGGTGAAGTCTCCACCACAGGAGTAAAGACATTTGTGTTGCTCTGTTGTACAAAGAGTGTGTAACTGCTCTCTTAATGAAGTCTCTTCAGGTCTGAGCCTCCATTTTTCCTCCTGCAAAATGGAAATAATAAAAAAATTGACATTTTAGGGGCGACCTGGGTGGCTCATTCAGTCAAGCGTCCGACTTCCAGCACAGGTCATGATCTCATGTCATGTGGGTTGGAGCCCCACGTCGGACTCAGTGCTGACAGCGTGGAGCCTGCTTGGGATTCTCTTTTCCCCTGCTCTCTCTGCCCTGTTCTCTCTCTCTCTCTCTCTCTCTCTCCCTCACTCAAAATAAATTTTCTTAAAAAGTTGACATTGTATTTATTTTTAAATTTTTTTAATGTTTATTTTTGAGACAGAGAGACAGATCATGAGCGGGGGAGGGACAGAGAGAGAGAGAAGGAGACACAGAATTTGAAGTAGGCTCCAGGCTCTGAGCTGCCAGCACAGAGCCCGATGTGAGGCTTGAACCCACGGACCGTGAGATCATGACCTGAGTCGAAGTCAGACACATAATTGACTGAGCCACACCTAGGTGCCCCTGACATGTTATTTTAAAAAAGTTTTTAAAGACCATGTATTTATTTTGAGAGAGAGTACAGGGAAGGGCAGAGAGAAAGGGAATCCTGACAGGATTTGCACTCTCACAGTGTGGGGCTTGAAGTCACAAACCACAAGATCATGACCAGAGCCAAAAGCGAGTCAGTTGCTTAACTGATCAGCCACCCAGCTGGCATTTTAAAGTCTATACTCTGAACCCTGTATTCATCAAGGACTTTACATACACAGTCGGCCCTTGAACAACATGGGTTTGAGCTGTACAGGCCCACCTGTGTAGAGACTTCTTAATAGTACAGTCCTGTAAGTGTATTTTCATTATGATTTTCCTACTAATCTTTTCTCTAGCTGACTTGATGGTGAGAATTCACAGTTTGATACATAGAACACACAAAATACATGTCAGTTGACTTTATGTTGTCTGTAAGGGTTCCCAAGGTCAACAGGAGGCTATCAGTAGTTAAGTTTTAGGGGAGTAAACTATTACACTTGGGTTTTCAACAGCAGGGTAGGTGGTCAGTGCCCCAACCCCTCCCTTATTCACAGTTGACAGTCCTGTGAGATGCAGATTATTGCTTCCTCTGATTCCTGATTTCCAAATGAGGAAACTCAAGTCTGGAGGCGTCACACACCTTGGCCAAAGTCTAGTGGCCCCTGGGGAGGGGAGCTGAGGTCTGAGTCTGGGCTTTGTGACTCCCAGCATGCTTGCCTCATCCTGATGTCCTGGAGTTCAAATGACTTAAGTCGCAATAAGTAAAAGTACTTTGGGGGGAAATGCTACAGTACCATATGGTAACTTCGTTCGCCTTCAGCAGTTTGTATAATATCTCAAATGTAAGAGATTTTGAATAGTGTATTATTCCTTTGTCCCCTGAGAAGTAAAAATGTCATTCTGTAATGCATTCAAACCAAGAAGAAATAAAAGTAGTATCATTTGGGGGCTCCTGGCTGATTCGGTCAGTAGAGCATGTGACTCGATCTCAAGGTTGTAAGTTCGAGCTCCACATTGGGTGTGGAGTGTACTTAAAAAAAAACGTATTGTTTGTTTCAAAAGGCTTTTTAAATGTATCACCCCCCCTTCTTATATGTTCCTATCATATGTGTTACTTTCCTTTAAAATAAGGATTTATATTTAAGCATTTCCTGTGGGCTTTGTATATGCGTCTTTACTTTCCTTGTGCTTCATTTTGGCTTCCTGGCAGAGGAGGTATTAGAAATGAACCTTGAAGGGAGAAGATTGTTGGGAATATAGGCTGGGAAATACGGTTCTGCCTGACAGTGAGGGGCTTTCATCTGCAGCCAGAGCTGGGTGTTATCTCCGGAACATGCCCAGAGCCAACAGAGGCTGCAGGTGAGAGCATAACCTTTCCTTCGTGGTCTGAGGAACTATTCCAGGCACAGAAGAAGTTAGGAAGAGTAATGTATCTGTAACCCTGTGAAGCGCCCTGCAGACTTTCCCTAACCATGTCCCCCATTCCCTCTCCCATAGAACTTACCATAATCCTGAATTTGGTCTTCACTCTGTGTACTTTCCACTTTTACTACATATGTATTTATCCCTAAACGACTCATAGTATTACTAAACATGTTTCAGAAATGCTTAATGAGGCAGTTGGAAATGTGAGCACTCACTGGATATTTGATGTTAAGGGACAGGTGAAGCAGGTGATGGGAATTAGGAGCACACGTACCCGGAGGAGCACGGAGTGACGTGTGGAAGTGTGCAGCCACAAAACATCGAGCAGTCTCGGATACCAGCAGGGTGCCTGAGAACCGACTCAGTTCAGTGCAGTTCTGACACTGTCTGCCAGGACACGACATCCAATTCCACAGGTTGACGGCTCAGTCCTGCAGGAGTGTCCCCCACCACTCCCCCGCATACACCAGTCACAGGCCCCAGGCTGTCACCTGTGCTTCTGATGCACCAACTACAGATTAGAGGTTCTAACAAACTCCTTCTCACTTTTGGTTAATTTGCCAGAGCAGCTGGCAGAACCCAGGGAAACACTGCATTTACCAGTTGGTTGAAGGTCATAATAAAGGAGATGAATCAAGAGCAGAATGAAGAGATACATAGGGCACAGTTCCAAACTGGAGTCTCATGGGGCTTATTAGGGCCCGGCTCTGTGGCTCCCCAGGAGGGGAAGGACCAAAAACTGTCCTTGGGTTTCTGTGGAGCCATGATGGGCTGAGACATGGACCTTTGGCTGATTCAGTCTCCAGTCCCCTCCTCTGCCTGGGGTGGGGGGAGACTTCTAACCATGGGGTTGGCCCTCCTGACAGCCAGCCCACCCTCTGGTGGAGTCCAAATTCACCTTTATTAACAAGACGTCTGTTCACTTTTGTGGGTCTGACAGTTTTCAGAAGCTGGGTAAAGACCAGATATGTCTGAGAAGTGTACATTTGGTCACCTGAGTGATCAAATATATATTTTTTATAAATTATTATATCACAGTAAGGTTTATCTTTGTTGATATGTTTTAGATTTGACTTAGATTTTGATGGATCTTACTGTTTTATATTTTGACTTAGATTTTATGGTACGGTTGTATTATAAAGCCTGTTGGAGGCTTCGCTGGCTCACTTTGCCTTCTGAGATGCCAAGTGACAAATAGCTCTTCCATTAGCAACTTGACCCACGTGGAAATGAGCAGGAAATGGCAGTACAGTACTGTTGAATTTATGACCACTAGTGCTGGGTATTTTATATGCATAAGGCTTAGGCGATCAGTTGGGATTTTTTTTTTATTAAGTTTATTCATTTATTTTGAGAGAGAGGGTGAGCAGGGGAGAGGGAGAGAGAGAATCCCAAGCAGACTATGCACTATCAGCACAGAGCCTGACGCGGGTCTCAGTGTCACAAACCTTGAGATCATGACCTGACCTGAGATCAGCAGTTGGTCACTCAAACCTCCTGAACTAGCCAGGTGCCCCTTAGGAGATCATTTCCAAAGTAAAGTGTAGAATTATGGGATTGTTTTTGACCTGGAGAAGATCGTACATTCACTTTGTTTTTGTTTTAGAAACAAGGAAATCTATAGGTGATTTTATTAAGTTGAACCACATACACTTGACTATTTTTCTGCATCAAAAATGGTTATATACCAGCAGTTCCATGCATATCAACCTAATACTTTTGGACTCTAATATTTAAATGTCATTTAAAACTAGTTTTACTATAATTTGGCCCAAGACCCCAAAGTTGACTGGTCCCTGTGTTTTATTTCTGTGTGTATTCAGTATGTTGGTGAGAGCGAGCGTGCGGTGCGACAGGTGTTCCAGCGAGCCCGGAACTCCGCACCCTGCGTCATATTCTTCGATGAAGTGGATGCCCTGTGCCCCCGAAGGTCAGACCGAGAGGTAGGTGTATGTGCCGTAAGCCTTTGTTAAGCTCTTAGGAAGTCATTTCCTGATAACACGGAGGTTCGTTAAGTGGAGAAATCTGGTGATTTGGAATGAGGGCCTAGATGTAACAGTTGTGTTGTCATCAGCCCCCATATCCGTTTGTGTCATTTTGATGGCACCCTTTTGACTCACAGTGGGAACAGCTGGAGGGGTCGCAATAATGGTGGCTCTGAATAGCCTGCTTTGTAATCTTGATCTTTGTCCAGTGAATGGACTCTTGAGGCCCAAGAAAATGTGACTCGCGGTTCCACGCACTCAGTATAGGGTCAGGCAGTAGCGCCTGGGTGGCTCAGTCAGTTGGACAGCCGACTTCGGCTCAGGTCATGATCTCGCCGTTCATGAGTTTGAGCCCCATGTCAGGCCCTAGGCGACAGCTCAGAGACTAGAGCCTGCTTCTGATTCTGTGTCTCCCTCTCTCTCGGTCTCTTTCCTCCTCTCTCTCTCTCTCTCACTCTTTCTCCCCCCACTCCCACTCCCCCCACCAAAAAAAGAATAGGGCCAGACAGTGCACTTTCTGACTCCACACAGTTCTTGTCTGAGGAGTACAGGAATTGGGCCTGCACTGCACTCCACCTGCATGAGTCCTTGGGGTCACTGGTCACAGGAATGTCCACCCAGCCAGGGCTCGGAAGCAGTTGTTATCAGAAGGACCTTGTCCCAGTCTACTGGTGTAAAGAGCACGTGGCCTTCTGGAAACCAATACGAAGACCTATCTAGTGGGTACATTTGTGACTAGATGACTAAGGAAGTGATTATATTTCTCTTATGATTTATCTTCAAATAGTTATTTTGTGTGTGCCCTTAGACTATAAAACATTTATTAAATGCCTCACGTCACTTAGAATCTCCGGAAACATTCCAAAGTCTCAACAACAAAACTTGACTAATGTGAGTGTGATTCATGTTGTAGTGATTTTGTTTCCTCATCCAGTAGTCATCAGTAGCATCCTAGGAAATCTTCTGGTCTTATCTCTGGGGTGAGGTCAGTGGCCACACAGTGATCAAATCCTGGAATCTTGTGTGGGATCTAGAGCAGAGCACTGCCCTTTCTGTCCAGTGGGTTGGGGCGTGGTGTGCTCTGGAATTTACTCCTTTTTATCTCCTTGTCTTTGGCTCTGGATAAACCCTTCATTTGTCAATAGCCCCTGTGTCGGTTTGCAGTGGCCCGTTACTGGCTAGTAATTTCACTTTGGAGAGATGGCGGTGAGGTGTTTGGAGAGGTGTGGTGAGGTGTGGCCAGTTGGCTGCTTGCCACAGAGAGGTCTGGGCCACACAAATCACTCTCCGACGTCTGGGTTCTTGCTGGTTCTTGTATGTTTGCTATCACGTGTTTCCATTTTCCGGCACCTGTGTTCTGCTCTTTGTACGTTTTCACCGGAAGGGGATTCTGAAGGAGAGAAATAAGGAGAAAATAGGAATATATGTTTATTTTTTTATGTTTATAATACGAGTTATGCATGGACACATACTTGTGACAAAATTCAAATAAGTACAAGTGTTAATAGTTCAAAAGTCTTTCTTCCCATTTTCCCCCCTTTCCTCTCCTTGTAGGTTTTTACTGCTAAGTTTCGTGTGTAGTATTTGTTATTCTACAACTTCCTCCATAAACTTAAAAACATGTATAGTTTAGAGTTTTATATAAATTCGGTCATGCATCTTGATGATGTTCCTGTGTAATTTTTAAACTATTACATAAATATTCCACAGTCTGGAAACAGAAGGATTTCTTTAATTGCCTGTTGTGGACATTCACATTGCTACTAATTGTTTCTCTTACAAACAGAACTGAAATAGCATTCTAATCACATACTTTTATGCACATGTATGTAGATCTATACATACTGGTTTTGAAGCTGACATTAAATCATCCTTCACAAAAAATACTAGATACATATGCCCACCAGCAGTATCGTCAGCAGTGGCTAATATCCATCTTTTTTGTCAATTTTATTGTCAAACATGACATTAAATCTTAGTATTCATGTCCCTGATTATCAGTGAGGTTAATTGTTTTCAATGGATTTGTATTTCATCCTTTATAAATTGCCTGAACAGATACTTTGACCTTTTTGCTATTAAAACTTCTTTTTTATTTCTGGAGCTTTTGAGTGTGCTAGAAATTAATCCATTGTCCAGTTATGTGTGGTAGTACCATTTTTCCTAGTCTTCTGACTTACTTTAATTTTTATTATATACAATGTTATAATTATATACAGTGTTTATACATTGTATAAGTTTATACAATGTTATATATAAATATTATAAAATATATAACAATAGTAGAACTTATAATTATATACAATGTAATTTTATTATATACAATGTTATAAGTTGTAATTATAATTTTATCACGTGCAATGTTATATATTATATGCAATATTATAATATAAATATACAAATGTATATAACTTATATACAATGTTAATATATATAGTTTATTATACACAATTTATAATATATAGTAAAACCTGTCTTCATGTTCCTGTGCTGATTCTGAGTATTTTGTCTGGTTTAGGCAGGATGGTGTTTGGTTGGTGTCTTGAGCTGCTTTACTGTTCTGAGTCGGGATTGTCACTGTATTCATCTCCCGACATATTAGCTTTGTGTCTCCAAGGAGTGGTGACGTGCACCATTTCTTTTCTAGAGAATTCCTTACCACCTCTGTGTTGAAGAAAGGCAGTAATCTCTATGTTCCTCCCCCTCTCTCTCTGTTGCTCGCTCGCTCGCTCTCTCTCACACACAGACACACACACAGCACTACTTTTCTCATTTCCTCCATTGTGCCTTTAAAACATTTCTGGGTCCGAGTGAGTTACCCTGGCATCCACCTCCACCCCAGATCTTTCTCATGGATGTTGCTGTAGCTCTGCTTTGTACCATGGGCCTCAGGGAAGGAGCCTCATGTCCCAGCCCAAAGATCTCGAACATCTCATGTCCCAGGGGCTCTCTTCAGGCTGAGTCTACATTTGCCCAACGGGAAATCCACTGTGGCCATTGTCTTAGACTCTGGGTCTGGAGTTCTCTCTTGTCCAGCAAGAGAGTGGGACGCAGGATTGAAAATGCAAGAGAAGCTAATGTCTGGGAGGGGACAAGAGCCCCGAGTAAGGGTTCTTGCTCCATTTTTATTAGGACCAGAAGGCTTATAAGCGTGATGGACATGCAGAAAGAGACAACAAAACCACAAACATTGACTCATGGGTGTGGGGGAAAGGGTTTTCAAGATATGTGGTGTTAGGGGGTTGGGCCAATACAAAACAAAATCCTGGAGCTGGGCAGATGGTTGTTTACAGCAGACATGGGGGCCCACTTCTCTTTGCCTAAACTGGCCTAGGGGACAAGAAACAGCATGCTACCTCAGGGTCACAAGGCACCTTTCTTTTGCTGGTAGGTCCACTCTGAGCAACTTTGCCCTGTTGCGGACTAAAGTCCTTTTTCCTGTTTTCCCATTTTGGTCCTTCCTTCCTATGAAAGCAGCTTTCTGCTATTATACTAAATTGGGGGCATTTCTGCCCTGCATACCTGATCTTGTTTACCTCGTCTTGGATGTTCTCATCCTGAGATTCCCTCTTCCTGTAACTTTGTCCTGTACTGGTGGCCTTTGCCCTGTTTGTCTCATCTTGTTTACTTAATCCTATTTACACAAACTTGGGTGTGTTTATCCTGTGGTTTTCTAATTCTTCGTGCCTCATTAGCCCAATTGGGGCAAACTCAGGGAGTTCCTAATTATTTCCCACCCCATTAGATCTTCTTTTTTTCAGTTTATTTATTTTGAGAGAGAATGTGTGTGTGCCTGCGGAGGTGGGCAGAGAGGGAAGGAGAGAGAATGCCAAGCAACCTCTATGCTGTCAATGCAGAGGCTAACGTGGGGCTCAATCCCACAACCATGAGATCATGACCTGAGCCGAAACCAAGAGACAGACACTCAACTGACTGAGCCCCTCAGGTGTCCCACGGCCATTGCATCTTTGAATAACTTGGAGGTACGAGACTTAGGTGTGCCAGACATGCCTTTGTCTGGCTGTGGGGCCTGGACACATGGCCCCTCTGAGCTCCAGCTTCCTCGTGCAAGAGTAGGTAACATGATTCCAGGGATATCCCGCCCCGGTGCTGCACAGTGCCTGGATGTAGTGACCACTCCAAAAATAATTGCTGTTACCTCTTGAGAGAAGCTTTTGTTTAGGTTAGTATGTTATTTTGTATGGTGAAGAATGATGATTTTTCTTTTTATTGGAAACTGACAGCGATGTGTTTATTTCCTTTAGATGGGGGCGAGCGTGCGGGTAGTGAATCAGCTGCTCACTGAGATGGACGGGCTGGAGGCGCGGCAGCACGTGTTTATCATGGCAGCCACCAACCGGCCAGGTAGGGGTGCTGCCCACAACCCTCAGGGTTCCAGGACACCAGGGGTCACATCCATGCCAGTTGAGAAGTGTTGTGTGAACACGTGTACTCTTGAGTGCAAGGGACCAGAGCCCCTGGGGGGGGCGCGAGGATAACACACGAGCTGTGGCCACTGGCCACGCACCAAGTCAAAGGCAGAGAAAGGAGATCTGGTGACAGGAAAGGAACTCACTCCATGAGGCCAACACCAGGGATGAGGAGGGAATTCGGGGCAAGTGGACAGCACCCCCTAGCCACCCCAGGGTGGGATGTGTGTGCCGTTCCTCAGGCCCTCCTGGCCACCCAAGGACAGAAGACAAATGGTTAACTGATAGAGTATCCATCAGTTTACACATATCTTAGGAATATTACAAGAAAAAGGCAGCCTTATCAACAGCTTAATTTCCAGGAACTTCCTACTGTCTTAATGATAATACTCTGCTGGAGGGAAAAACAACCTTAGCTTGACAATAGCTGGGCCTCCAGGCTCCTGGAGTCTTCCCCAGCAGAAACTTCCCCTGGATCTAACACCCCAAGTCCACAGTATAGGAGTCACTCTGCACAACCCCAGTGCAACAGTTCCTTCCCTCAGGTCCTGTCCCCAGGCTTTAATAAAATCACCCTTTTTGCACCAAAGACTTATTCAAGAATTCTTACTCGGCTCTGAACCCCACCATCCCTCCAAAACTCAATCAGGGAGATGATGGTCTGGCATCTCAAAGACTGTCCCCAAAGTGCTGAACAGAGGTCCAGGTTTAAAAAGGAAAGTGTGGGACAAAGGTCATTGGGTAGTGACCGATTGATCATTGTCTTGGGGTCAATCATGGGTGGGGTCTTGCTGGCTCAGGGCAGTCCCTATTGCTTCAGGGAGCAGTTTCGGTTCTGCTCTGGGGATGCTTTGCGTGCTGGGTGTTTGCCTGAGTTAAAAGATTTGGAACTCTTTGGAACTTAATTAGAAAGTAGAGACTGAGGAGCACTTGGGGTCTCAGTTGAGGGTCCGACTCTTGATTTTGGTTCAGGTCATAATACTGGGGTCATGGAATCGAGGAGCCTGCTTGGGATTCTCTCTTTCTGCCACTCCTATGCCCTCCTGCATGTACTTCCCCCGCTTTCCTGTGGGTCACTTGAACATTTTTTAGAATTTCATTTTTATTTACCTGTTATTTTTGAGCATATTCTTTGTAGAGTGTTTTTTGTGGATGAGGCAGGTATAGAACTGTACATTTACTTCTTGGTGTTTCCTGATGTCAGTATTTCCTGTACCAGTTCCAGCGAGGGGTACATGCACTGTTTCCCTTTGAGTTCTGGCACCAGCCCCATCCAGGACTGTTCTCGATGTCCCTTCTCTGCTGTGTTAGAACCTCCTCAGACAGCCTAGTTATTTTTGCCTCAGCTGTCAAATAAAATTTTTTTTAAAGTTTATTTATTTATTTTTAGAGAGACAGAGACAGTATGAGTGATTGGGGCGGGATGCAAAAATATCCCAAGTAGGTTCTGGGCTGTCAGCACAGAGCCCAACATAGAACTGGAACTCATGAACTGTGAGATCATGACCTGAGCCAAAATCAAGAGTCAGATGCTTAACTGAGTGAGCCCCCCAGACGCCCCCGTCAAATAAAAATTTAAAACTCAAGCAAGTGGAAAAGGAGGCTTCGTATTCCCCAATTTTTATGCTTCCTGTAGTTTTTTTCTTTTCTGATGTTCCTAATTTTTTTCTATCATTTCCTTTTTGTTTCAGAAATTCCCTTTAGTTATTCTTTTAGGTATGTTCAGCTTGTAGCATTCTTGGTTTTCACTTATCCAAGAATGCCTTGATTTCTGGTTCTTTCTTTCTTGAAGCCTGTATGGAGTTCTGGGTTGACAGAACTCTTTCCTTTTAGTACCTGTAAATTGGGCCACTTCATGCCAGTCCTGGTGGTTTGTTTTTTTTCTTTCATTCTTTTTTACTTTTATTTTTTTTAATGTTTATCTGTTTTTGAGAGGGGGGGGCACAGAATCCAAAGCAGAGTCCTGACTCTGAGCTGTCAGCACAGAGCCTGACACGGGGCTCAAACTCATGAACTGTGAGATCATGACCTGAGCCAAAGTCAGCCACTTGACTGACTGAGCCCCCCAGGCACCCCCAGCCCTGGTGGTTTCTGAACACAAACCTGCTGTCATGTGAATGTCCTGACAGTACAGGTAGGGCGTCGCTTCCCTCTTCTTGTAAGATTTCTTTTTTCTTTTCTTTTTAAGTTTATTCATTTAGAGAGAAAGAGCCAGAGAGGGAAAGCATGAGCAGGCAAGGGGCAGAGAGGGAGGGAGAGAGAATCCCAAGCAGACTCCATGCTGTCAGCACAAAACCTGACAGGAGTCTTGATCCCACAAATGGTGAGATCATGACTTGAGCTGAAATAAAGGGTTGGATGCTTAACCCACTGAGCCCCTCAGGTGCCCCTCTCCTATTTTCTATTTCTGTCATCATTTTTACCCCTAACTTGTGAGGTGCTGTTTTTTACAAAGCAAGGGAAAGAATTGTTCTGTCCCTATGCCCTGCCCCCACTGCTCTGAAGACCTGTGATGTCCCTTGTGTGATGGGTGGCACACCAGAGTTCACCTCCCTGTCCTGGAAATAATCTGCTTCCCTGTGCTCAGCCCCAGGAGATGAGGTCCTTGGACAAAATCCGTCTCTCACACATGGCCATGCTCCTTCCAGTACCGGCTCCTGTAAAGGATATTCTCGGTGAGAAACTGGCCGTGCCGCTGGTTAAATACTCCTGCGGACGCACAAACCCAAACCCAATAACCACACCAACTGGTTAGGGTCTCTTCTGCCCAACGGGTGTCTGTTTCCTACAGTAACAACACAGTATCCAGGACGAGTTTCTGCTCTGTACAGCTCTGTTGAAAAATTAAGTCTGTATTAGGACATAGAAACTTCTGGACAAGAATTAGGTCTGCAGTTTTATGTTTGAGAGAAAGCCTTTAGTTCAGAATCTCTATCCATTGTAAGCCCTTAGTAGTTGTTTGTCAGGTGACACGGGGGGTGGTGACAAAGAAGAGATTTTTTTCCATTACAGTAAGACATTCAGCTACTTAAAGTTTCGAGTAAAATCCTCTCTTCTGCATCCAGTCTAAATGGCCTTGTATTGTCGTTGAGTTCTTCTTGAAGGCACTTGTGCAGTGACTTGGTGCTGTGGTCAAACCCTTTGGCATGATACTTCCCTTGTGAAAGTAACTTGGGTCCTGGCCTCACTTCTGCTGATTTACGGGAATCTGTAAATAATAGAACTCGGTATTGTTTCATGAATTGTAAGAAGAGACCTACTTCTGTTCTGTGAAAGCTGTCTGATCTTACAGCAATTTTCACTAGACGTAGTATTGATGGTCCCGTTAGTCTGAGGCTGGATCCATGGGTCCAGTTTCTAAGAAAATCAGCTTTATCGAGATCTATAATATACCTTTATCCATTTTAAGTACAAGATTCAGTGGTTTTGAGTGTATTAACAGACTTGTGCAGCCGTGCCAACAGTCTGATTTGAGAACATTTCCGTCCGCCTCAGTAGAGATCCATGTGTGTTAGCTGCCCCTTCCCATCTGTTCCCACCTGCTGAGCTATCTCCCCAGGCTTCCTGCTTCATGTGTGAGTGGAGTCATGCGTGCCGGCTGTGAGGTCTACCCCCTCACGCTAGGCAACGTGTGTTCACAGCACATCCGTGTGACAGGGCCAGTACTCCGTTCCTCGTTACTGCCAGATGACGTTCTGTCGTGTGGATGTACAGCATTTCACCCATTCACCAGCTGATGGACATTTAGGTCATGCCCACTTTAAGACTGTTGGGAACATCCACCTGCAAGGTTTTATGTGGACAGATACCGTAATTTCTTGGGGGTAGATACCCAGGAGTAGGGCTGCTGGTATCCACATGGTAACTCTAACACTTCAGGAAACACCCAGACTTTTCCAGAATGGCCCAGCATTTTCTGTTCTTGCTGATAATTGTAACAAAGCTAAGTGTGGGACTGGATTTCTCCACACCCTCAACGTTTCTTACAACTTTTCTATTTGATTACAGCCGTTCCAATGGGTGTGAGGTAGCATCCTACCATAGTGTCTTCTTTTGACTAATACCTGTTTGAATCCTTCAATTTTTTTTGTTGTGTCAGTTCCTTGTCATTGAGCAGTAAGAATGGTTTATTCTAGATACAGATCCACAGCCAGGTGTGTGGTTTCTATGGATTTTCTCCCAGTCTGTGGACTGTCTTTTCACTTTTTTAATGGTATTATTTGAAGAACAAAAGTGTTAAATTTTGGTAGTCTAATTTATCGATTTTTTTTAATCACCTGCACTTTTGTTGTCCTATCTTAAAAACTCATTGCCTAACTCTGGTTCACAAAGATTAACCCCTGTATGTGATGCTGATTTTAAGCTTTCAGTGCGCACACTTTGGTCCTGGATTCGTGTTGAGTTAAGGTCTGTGTGATCCAAGGAAGGGCTCCTGATTCACCCTTTTGCGTGTGAACTCCATTTGCCTCAGCACCGGCTGTGTGTGGCATCTTCTCCCCATTGAATTGAATTGTCACTTCTGTTGACAATCGAGGGTCCATTTGTAACAAGATGGAGTTTTTTCTGAAGTTGGAAGTCACTACCTTTAGCTCTTAAATTTTAGCTTTTTGTTGGTAGGAAGAGCCATGGAAGAGCAGTGCTTCCTCAGCAGCGAGTGGGAGGGAGGGCTCATCATGCATCTACTTTGTTGGCGAGTGAGCGGATTTTGTCTTTAATGTTTTGGGATTTGGGGTGAGTTTTTCGTTGCAAATGTGAGAAGTGTTATCTTGACTGCAGACTGCTGCATCTAGGTGGGGAGCCGCTTAGCCAGCTGGAAAGTTCTCAGCAGCTGGTGGTATGTGGAGATGTGTCGTCAGGTGACAGTGTTAGACCTTTCCCTCCTGAAGCAAGTCACTGAGAGTGAAACCCACGGACACAAATGGAGATGGAATATGGGTTTATTTTAGTTTGGCTGAACGGCCCCTCCCGGGTGGTGGCAAGTCCTCAGGAGAGAGCGCCGCTGTGCTGAAGCTCAGGGGTTAAATAGATCATAGCAAAGCAGAAAAAGTCATCATTGAGGTAACCAGTCATAAGCTTTCAGCATTACATAGGGCTCAATCACATTTTGACGCACAACCATGAGATTTGGCAGAAACCTATTAATTTTAGAGTTCTTTGTCTCAAAAGAGATTGAAGTGACCAATCGTAAGTCCAAAGGGGAGGTGAAGCAAGTGCACAGAAGCGAGAACTTTGCGGTTAAAGGATGGGATTCTGCAACAGTGTCTTAAAAGAAGAACAGGTTAACCTTTAAGTTATAATTTATGGTTTACATCTCAGAATTCCCAGAGCTCAATTTTCCAACTGTTGATTGTTCAAGCAGAAGGGCTGGAGAGTGAAATAGTGGTTGGTAATTTTTCATTAGGGTCAGCTTGATCTGAGGAGGGTCTTAAAACAGGACCTTTTCAGGGACTCGCTGTGGATATGAGTGCGTGGGGCCCGGCCATATGCCTCCAGGCTCAGCCGGAAAGACCTGAAGGATGAGCTGGCCTCAACCAAGGCGGGAGAGTGGGGGAAGATCAGGGCGTGTGTGAACGGTGTCACTTCTGAGAGGACTATCCATCAGAGGGTGGTGCCAGGTGTATGCGTCTCACTTCCTTCTACGACACCCGTCCCTTCTGTTCTTTCTCTTTACTATTTACCATCTTCTAAAGTGTAAGAAACTAATTAGTACCTATGAGTTCTAGACACACAGCACTGGATTTTCTTTGGGAAATGGCGTAATACATAGAATTTTGGAAACGTTTTTGATACAGCAGTAGTTTGCCATCCCGTACTAAAATCTCTATAAAGTGCTTGGTGGGTGGACCCAGCTGACTCAGTCGAGGGGGCCTGCAATTCTATCTTGAGGTCATGAGTTTGACCCTCATGTTGGATATAGAGATCACTTAAAAAATAATAAAATCTTAAAAAAAATAAAAGGGCTCAGGATGCTTTTTACTCTAAATGAAATAAGGAAATCATTCCTTAAAATAATAAACTAATAAGAAAACTAATAATAAAGTAAATATGGTGCTTCTCAGTTAAAGATACTAAATGATTATAACATTCCTAAACTAAGAATGCTTTCTAATTATAATTGAGGTTGTTTACATCAGGCTTCATTTTTGAGCATGTGGCTCTGGCTTGTAGACCTACCTGTATATTTAAGTTAAAAGATGTTTCCACATTTGGTATTGGCACAGGCATATGGATCACTGAAACATGATAGGGCCTAAAATGTTCCCCCATGTATCTGGATAATTGCTTTTTTGGGGTTCTGTTGTTGTTGTTTTGGTTTGTTCTGTTCTTGCTGCAAAAAGCTTTCTTGTTTCCATTTGATTGTGGCTTAGGAGCAGGCTCCAGGGTGTTGAAGAGTAGCCTGGGGGCTACAGGGAGGGAGGGGCTCAGGCAGCAGCCCTGGCACCTGGGGGCTGCCAGAGGGAGCCCTCTGGGCTCCAGAGACTCCTAGTGGTGCTGGAGAGTGAGCCTTTCCAAGAGATGCTGGCCCTGCCCAACCTAGGGGGGCAGCCGGCCACAGAGGTGAATCAGGGGGCCACCCATCTTCCTGACGCATTTGACCTCCGTCAAGGAAGTGCTTCTCCAGGAAGTCATGGCACTGGAGGTCTGCGCGGGCAGGACTCAGGGCCTGGTCCAGAAGCAGGGCGGCCTCCATGGCGTCCCCCTCATCCTGGCACAGCTTCTGCATCCCCTGGAAGAGGGCACAGCCACTGCACTGGTTTTGCACCTTCTAGAGACGCTCAGCGGCTACGGCTTCTCAGCCAACTCACCTGGTCCACAGCCTCCAGAGTCACATCCGCCCAGTGGAAATAGAAGCCCTAAGAGAGGGAGGGCTAGGAGGCCCACAGGTGCGCGTGGACCAGGCGATTGGCAGCGGCCTCCACCTTGGTGGAGTAATTATGACGAATCTGGGAACTCCTGGTTGATGGGTAATGAGGAGCTAAGTTCAGAATAGGGTTGTTGGCTGGGCCTGGAGGCAGAGGGTCTGGATAATTGGGCTTTTATAGAACATGAAGGCCATGCAGTGGAGACAGAATAGCATTTGAAACAATAGGCTGGGACTGTCAGAGATGTGGGAAAAATAACCTTTATCTTATTAGAAGCCACATGAAAAAATTAACTCAAAATGGATCAAAGACTAGTGAAAAGTCACATCTGTAAAACTCCTAGAAGAAAGCAGAGAAGTGTTTTCTATCTTGATTTACAGACTGTCTCTGATGCAAGATCTGTGTCTACAACATAAAATGGAGTCTCAAAACTAAGCAAAAGAAAAACATGAAAAATTGGCTAAAGACTGCACAGGCGTTCACCACAGTAGGGATCCCGGTGGCAGAATGTGCCCAGCATCTAGTTGTCAGGACGATGCAGGTGAAGACCACCATGAGAGACCACTGCAAACCGTACATTAACGAGGGGTGCCTGGGGGGCTTGGTGGGTTGGGTGTCTGACTCTTGATTTTGGCTCAAGTCATGATCTCATGGTCGTGGGATTGAACCCTATGTTGGGCTCTGCACTGGTTGGGAGACTCCTTGGGGTTATCTCCCTCCATCCCTCCCCTATTCGTGCTAGCTCTCTAAAATAAAAAAGGAAGAGGAGCCTGGGGGGCTCAGTCAGTTAAGCATCCGCCTTCAGCTCAAATCATGATCTCACGGTTCATGGGTTCGAGCCCCACGTCGGGCTCTACACTGACAGCTCAGAGCCTAGAGCCTGTCTTCAGATTCTGTGTCTCCCTCTCTCTCAGACCCTTCCCTGCTCGCACTGTCTCTGTCTCTCAAAAATAAAAGATAAATAAAAGAAGAACTAAAATTAGAAAGACTGTACCAAATATTGGCAAATGTAGGAGATGTACCATGGCACAACTAGTTTGGAAAATACTTTGTTGGATTCTTTAAGGCCAGCACACCCCACAGTGTGAAGTAGCCACATGCCGAGGGACTCACCAGACAGCCAGGGAAACTCAAGCAAGCACGTGTCACGCGCACTTGTGGTGGCTTGTGTGTAGTGGGTGATACCTGGAAACCACATGTTCATCAACAGAAGAAGGGACACTTTTTCCACTCCAAAATCAAGGCGTATCCATACCATGGAATACTGCCCGGCAGTACAGACAGGATAAGTACCTACACACACGAGAACTTAGTTGAATGTGGATAATTGTGTCACATAGAAGAAAGCAGGGCCCAAAGCGCATTGCACTTATATGGGGTCAGAGAAGAACAGGAGAGAAAGGTTACAATGGGGTCCTCTGTAAGGTTTTAGATGGCAGAGGGTTCCTGACCCCTGAATGTGTGGGGCCCTTCGGCCTGTAGTGAAGATGGCGCCCAGGGACGTGGGGCAGTGCTCCATCACAGTGCTGTGCACGTTGTGCAGTAATCTCTCTTTTCCCTCAGTTTTGAGGGGTTTATCCTAGCATCTCAGGAGAAAGTCTGGTAATTTGTTGAACATTGAAAAATCACTGAATTAAGTGATTTAGCTTCCTCAAGGTAACTGAAGAACAAAACTAAACAAAATCAGATTTTCAGCTGTAAAGAACTCTACCTCTTTATGGAAGAGTAAATTAATGGTTAGCTCTCAATGGGTTTATTAGAAAACGCGAGTCATATCATTCTAGGTGTGTGTCCGTACGGGCTGTTTGTTCCTAATGGACTTCAGTTTCAGGCGGAGTTTGGGGCTTGCTCTTTGCTCCTGGTACCAAGAGTATGGTAGGCACAAAGGAGGGCAGGACTTTCTTCAGGGGGACTCAGGGAAGGCTTCCTGGAGGAGGCATTGCTTGAGAATTCCAGTAGTGTAAATGAGGAAAAAAGTATTTCAGTGGAAGGAACCACTGAGCAAAGAGAAGGAAGTTGAGGCTTCAGATTGTTTCAGGAACAGCAAGTGGTCTGGTCAGTGGGGTGTGGGAGTCGAGAATAAGTCGAGTTTATCAAGCTTTTTCTTTTCAAAAAAGGACTCTTCCCACCTCTCACATTAAATGTATTTTTTTTTAAGATCCTGTTTTATGAAGTCTTGACCCTCTGTTCTTCTGCAGATATCATTGACCCTGCAATCCTGCGCCCAGGCCGCCTGGACAAAATACTTTTTGTGGGTTTGCCGCCCCCAGCAGATCGTCTAGCCATCCTGAAAACCATCACCAAAGTGAGTAAAGGAAATGGTGTATTTTGGGTGTTTGTCTCATTGCAGATACAAACCAGTGTCTGTGCTTTTCAATATTTGCTTGCCTCATGTCTCCCAAAGACAGATTTTGGTCATTGAAGAGACTGCATTCTTTTTGATTTGCTTAAAATGAAAGGAATAATTAGAGCTGAATGCTCAACTGATATACATGAGATTTTACTCTGATCGTATTGTTTTGTTCTTTTAGATCTTTGATGGTTATTTTAGAGAAATTGTCTTTAGAGGGATTTGAAATGGAATAGAAACTTTTGGACCTTAACAATAAATACAGGTCCATTATAAATATCCAGAGAAGAACTGAGTTTTGGAACCACAGTGTTGTCTATCTGTCCTCCATGCTGATGTCCACCAACTTTTTTCCTTTTTTTGCCTTTTTTTTTTTAAATGTTTATTTATTCCTGAGAGAGCAATAGAGTTCGAGTAGGGGAGGGCCAGAGAGAGAAGGAAACACAGAATCAGAAGCAGGCTCCAGGCTCCAAGCTGTGAACACAGAACCCGACAAGGGGCTCAAACTCATGAATTGAGAGATCATGACCTAGGCTGAAGTCAGACGCTTAATGGACTGAGCCACCCAGGCATTCCAAGCTGTGAGCACAGAACCCGACAAGGGGCTCAAACTCATGAATTGAGAGATCATGACCTAGGCTGAAGTCAGACGCTTAATGGACTGAGCCACCCAGGCATTCCTGTTCTGTTTTTATGAGTGTGTTTCTGCAAATAGACCTGCGGACATTGATCCTGTAAAGATGTCTGAGGCCGCTAAGATCTTTCTCTCCCCTGGTGGATGACCTGCTTTTTCTGCTTGGTCTCCACCTGTGAAGCTGAGTAAGGGCAGTGGGGCTGTCACTTGCGGTGTGTGGGCTGTGGGGTCACATTCTGGGTGGGGGGTGCTAATGCTGCTGAGACAGGGAGCTGTGCGTCGGTAGGGCCTCTGATTCCTGCGCTGGCCTTACTTCTCTGAGTTGCCCAATTTCTGCTCTGTCTCTTATCGTTTGTTCCATGCTTTGACTTTTTTCTTTTCCTCTGTTTCCACTGTGCCGAGCTTCAGGGTCCCCTGACTCTCCATCTTCCCCTCTTCCTGCCACACTTCCCTCTATTCTTCTCCCCCTACAATCCCCCTGCCTCCTTGTCCCAGTGGGGAGGCAGGCTTCAGCCATCACCCCTTTCCCCCTCCCGGGACCCCTTCCCACTCTGCCAGAGGCCTGTGTTCCCATTTGCATTGTAGCCATGTTCTTGCAGACTGGAGTGGGACAAGGAGCTGAGCCAGCACAAGTTCAACCTCATGAGGACGCCTGAGCGTGCTCTGTCCTGAAGGTGACCCGTGTGGTGACCTGGACCTGCCCCATCCACCCAGAGCATGGCTCATTCCCAGGGCTGTGCCCCCAGTGCCGCAGGATTCCCTGGGGGAAGGATGCCCCCCATCTGTATTGGCAGAGGGAGACTATGGGGCCATCATTCCTTCCAGCTGCCTCCTGACAGAGGAGCGAGGGTGGCTTTGTGGGTTGAGGCCCCCATGACAGCAGTCTGGAAGACTGCTCAGAGGAAGGGAAAGTGAAGGCTATGCAGTGAAGCACACTGGAATCCAGGACTTGTCAGAGCACAGCAAAGAGGCCGTGGGTGTGAGAACCGTGTCCAGCTTCAACAGGACACTGGACTGACCCTAGAGTCAGGGGGCAGAGACCAAGGAGGGAAACTCTCCGCTCAGACTGTTGAATAGATGAGGGTCCAGAGACAAGGAGGTGATTCTGCTAGAGGTTCTGGTGCCCAGGTGTTACCTAAGTGGGAGTCAGCTCAGAGCTTGGGAGTTCCCGAGAGCCCTCGGGCTGCCACCAGCACGTGGTTGCAGGTCAGAGACATGAAGACGCTGCGTCGGTCCGGCAGCTCTTGACCCACCCAGCCACCCCTGGGCAGCATCTGGGGTCGATTATGTAGGGCTGAGGCCAGGGGTGATGGTGCGACTGGACCCCGTACAGGGCACAACACCAATTATCCAACCCAAAGTGTCCATGGTGACAGGGCCAGGAGACCCTGCTGCCGTTGTGTGTCCCTGAGTCTTTGTACCTGGCAAGTGTGGTGATGAGCGCATGGCCTTTCTCTCCCTCCCCTGGCTCTGTCTGGGAGCTGTGTTCCCCGGGACTTGTTTGCTTTGGCTAAAGCTGACGTGTACGGGCGTAAGCACGCACGAGCATGTGCACACGCTTCCTGTTTGTTCCCACAGATCTCTCCAGTTGTGGTGACGTGATGGCTCACACTTGCCCCTGGAATATCACTAATTAAGGGTGAGACCAGGCCACACGAGACGGGCCTTGGTTGATGGCTGTTCCCAGTGTGTTTCATCCTCTTTGTGTGCTCCGTCAGCCCTGGGGGACAACTGGACACTTCCTTCGTCCAGAATTTCAGGGCCGCTAGCCAAAATTATTAGTCCTCAGACTAAGGGTAAATGCTCCAAGTTCCCCACTTCAAAGGTAAATTATTAAGAGTATAGAGTTTAGACTATTAGCCCACATTATTGTAAACTACACATATTCCTAATCCTGTGTGAATTGTGAGGACCCTAAAACCTAAAGCATAGGCCTGACCTCTGAGGGGTTTGTCTTCCGGACCGAAGGAGGCTATCATATTTATAAAACAGCAAGCATATTCATTCATTCCTGAAGAGGGAGGAAGTTGAAGGGAACCGGCCCACTGTATGAATGCAGTGTGCGTCTCCAGGGCACTTTGTCGGTGCCTCCCAGTATGACTGTCAGCTGTGACTGCTAACCACGCACTGTGACCGTCACCCAGCATCCTGCATGTGCTCCTTTCTCCACCTTGTGTTTGCACATGTTCTGTCATGAGCATGTAGTATATTGGGGGGAGGTCGTTTTGTTTTTTTTAAAGAATAGTTTTCTGGCATAAATGTAGATATTTAGGAGGAGCATAGAATTGGAGACAAACATCCTTTGAACAGCTTCCATGCAGAGTTGTGAGTATGGAAAGGAAAAAAAAAACAGAAAGACATTTTGATAGAAAAATCAATTTGATTTTAAAAACAGCTTTTTGCAGCCTTGTGGTTTGAACTCTTACATGGTCAGTTCTCAGTCTCTGTCAGTGATACAGGCAGAGGGAAGGGGACGGTCTGTGACTTTCTCTCTGATCTCAGTGGGTCGTTCTGCTCCCCTTAAGGGTCTGCTGCCTGCTCCCTGGCGAGCCTGGGCACCCACCTTGCAGAGGTGCTCCCACTGCAGTGTTCTCCACCCTCTCCGCCTCCTCCTTTCCCCTCCTGTTCCCTCCTCCTCCCCTCCCCTCCACTCCTCTCCTGCCCCTTCTCCCCCTCTCCCTCCCTTCTCCCCTCTCCCTTCTTTCTCCTCCCTTCCCCCTTTTCCCTCTTTCCCTTCTTGGCCCTTCTCCCCTCCCCTTCCTCATCCGTCTTCTCCAGATCTGTAATGTTCTTATTCATAAAAAGCCAGAGTGGGCAGAGGGATAGGACTCAGACCTCTGATTTCAGGGGAGAATCCATAGTCAGACTCCATCTCTGCACACACTCTATAAATAGCCCAAACTGAGAAACTAAGTGGCATTTTCAGTGTTTATCCTTTCGGTTTCAAAGTTTGCTGGCATTTTACTTGAATCCTTCAAGTTTGTTATATATGCTATTTCTTCTTCCCTTTTAATACATGAAATAATATGGAGAGATTACAATAAAATTCTTTCAGCTCGGTCCTCAAAGTCTCAAAAGATTTGTAGGTCAGAGCAACTTCTCAGTATCATTTAGAGTCTGTTTCTTTAAGAGAAAAATTTGCAATGACAGCTGTTTTTGGTGTTTCTGGTAATGATATGGTAATGAGGCTTATCACTAAAACTAAAAAAAAAAAAAACCTTTGGGCAAAGGGGATTTTTTTCTTTTAACTTCCATTTCTTCCTTAAACAAATGTTATTAGAACTTGCCCTATATCGAAAAGCCAAAATGATCCTTTGATATCTGCCAAGTACTTTGAGATAACAGTCTTTTTTTATATAATGCCTTTTTTTAAATGTTTGTTTATTTTGAGAGAGAGAGAGGTATAGAGTGAGCAGGGGACAGGCAGAGAGAGAAGGAGAAAGAATGCCAAGCAGGCTCCACATGGTCAGCCTAGAGCTGACATGGGGCTCAAACTCACCAACCATGAAATCATGACCTGAACCAAAATCAAGAGGCGATGCTTAACCGCCTGAGCCCACCAGGCACCCCAGATAATGTATAATTTTTAAAGTAACGATGAAAATCCCACTAAAAGACCCGAAATTCCCCATTTATTTTTTAAAATATGTCCCATAAGATCTCACCTGGAAACATTATCTGTCGAATTATCACGAGCCAAGAATTTCAGATATAATAGGCAATATTTTTGAAGCTCATAACTGTGTTCCAAATATTTTGCATGTATGAATATGCTTAATCCTTCCAATTGCCTTTTTGAACTGTTTGAGATATTGAAGTATTTAACTGTTGTTTCTCTTTTAGTGATGAGCAAATGGTAGCTCACAAAAGCAGGATATAGACATGTATGTTTCTATCTATGTGTTCAAAGATTGGCAAGAAATTAAAAATTAATGGTGCTAAGATTATGTTCATTTTTTCAATTTTTTTCAGTCAAATTTCAGATATCATTCTGATTCCAGACGCTGTTATGTGACAACACTAGATCTCTGTGACTAAATATAGGTTTAGTTATTGAAATAATAGTATATCAAGAAATGCTTTTTGAACCCGAGCTTTTCATAACATCTCATATTTACTCAGAATTATAGGATAAGTAGTGTAAATGGGTCATAACTTCCTTTTTCTTCTCTGTATTGTTCCAATTTTAGTGTGTGTGCTGCCGAATGAGCACATAACTTCCTTTCTATTAATCATGGTAAAATATGTTTCACTTAAATTTATCATTTTAACCATTATTTTTTAGTTTTTATTAGTTTCGGGTGTACAATACAGTGATCCAGCACTGCATACAACCTGCTCCTCACAAGTAATATAATCCCCATCCCCCACCCTCCCCTCTGGTGACCAGCAGTCCGTTCTCTAGAGTTAAGGGTCTGTTTCTTGGTTTCTTTCTCTTTTCCCCTTTGCTCATATTTCTTTCTTTTTCTTTTTTTTTTTAATGTTTTATTTATTTTTGATACAGAGAGACAGAGCATGAGAGGGGGAGGGGCAGAGAGAGAGAAGGAGACACAGAACCGGAAGCAGGCTCCAGGCTCTGAGCTAGCTGTCAGCACAGAGCCTGACACGGGGCTTGAACCCACAAAGGTGAGATCTGACCTGAGCTGAAGCCGGAGGCCCAACCGACTGAGCCACCCAAGAGCCCCTGCTCATATTTCTTAAGTTTCACATATGAGTAAAATCATATGGTATTTATCTTTCTCTTCCTGACTTATTTCACCTAGTAAAATACTCTCTAGTTCCATCAACGTTGTTGCAAATGGCAAGATTTCATTATATTTTATGGCTGAGTACTATTCCATTGTGTATACTTACCACATTTTCTTTATCCAGTCATTAGTCAGTGGACACTTGGGAGCTTTCCATAATTTGGCTGTTGTAGAAAGTGCTGCAATAATAAACATTGGTGTGCATGTGCCCCTTCAAATTAGCACTCCTGTGTCCTTTGGGTAAGTACCTCATAATACAATTCTTGGGTCGGAGAGTGGTTCTATTTTTAATTTTTTGAGGAACTCCACCCTGTTTTCCAGAGTGGCTGCACCAGTTTGCATTCCTACCAACAGTGCCTGAAGGTCCCCTTTTCTCCACATCCTTGCCTGTACCTGTTATTTCTTGTGTTTTTGATTTGAGCCATTCTGACAGGTGGAGGTGATACCTCACTGTGGTTTTGATTTGTATTTCCCTGATATTTGGTCATATTGAACATCTTTTCACGTGTCTCTTAGCCTTTTGTGTGTCTTCCTCGAAATAATGTCTATTCAGGTCCTCTGTCCATTTTCTCTTCTCTTTTTTTTAATTTTCTTAATGTTTTATTATTTATTTCTGAGAGAGAGAGAGAGAGCGTGAGCAGGGGAGGGTCAGAGAGAGAGGGAGACACAGAATCAGAAGCAGGCTCCAGGCTCTGAGCTGTCAGCACAGAGCCCGATGTGGGGCTCAAACCCACGAACCCCAAGATCATGACCCGACCTGAAGCCGGATGCCTAACCGACTGAGCCACCCAGGCTCCCCTCCTCTGTCTATTTTAATAGGATTTTTGGTGTTGACTTGTGTAAAGTTCTTTAAAGATTTTGGATACAACCCTTTATCAGATATGCCGTTTGCAAACATCTCCTCGGGGCGCCCGGGTGGCTCAGTCGGTTAAGCCTCCGACTTCATCTCAGGTCAGATCTCACGTTCGTGGGTTCGAGTCCCGTGTCGGGCTCTGTGCTGCCAGCTAGCTCAGAGTCTGGAGCCTGCTTCCGGTTCTGTGTCTCCTTCTCTCTCTGCCCCTCCCCCTCTCAATCTCTGTCTCTCTCTGTATCAAAAATAAATAAAAACATTTAAAAAAATTAAAAAAAAAACATCTTCTCTCGTTTCATAGGCTACCTTTTAGTTTTGCTGATTGTTTCCTTCACTGTGCAGAAGCTTTTTATTTTGATCTAGTCCTGATAGTTTAATTTTACTTTGGTTTTCTCTTGCCCAAGGAGACATATCTAGAAGAATGTCTCTATGGCCAAGGTCAGAGAAAATCACTGCCCACATTTTAACCATTGTTAAGTGCACCTTTGGCATTGGTACATTAACGTTGTTGTCAAACAACACACTTGTAATTTAAAGATCGAATTGGCTTTATTCAACAGTTCTTGAATTTTGGAGCACTTCATTTTATCCAGCAGGTAGAAATGAACTCAGAAGAGCTGTATAAAAAGAAAAGTTTTTCATTTTAAAGGCAGAAAGGAGGTTGGACAAGGAAGTGTATTAGCAAGAAGTGCGTCATTTCAGACTAGGTCACCTTCCAGAGGGGTTGGAAGGGCCTGTCGGGGGAATTGTCTCACTAATGCTGACCACTCTTCCAGGTCCCCCAGGGAGGTCCCCTCACCTGTCAGAATGTCCCCTGACTAGTAGGGACGGGGGAGTTCCAGGCCGGCGGGCCTTTTGGGAGAGGCCAGACTCCAGTTGGGTTGGGTGTTAAGCCTTGGTTTGCCGACCGGGACGCAGCACGAGTGACTCTTCACAACTCACCCCTTCCGATCCACCCCCAGCCTGCCTCAGGACACCAGAACTTTGAGG
>NC_043702.1:117046353-117086822 GCF_006229205.1 Suricata suricatta
CCCTTACAAGGAGATTCGAGTGCAGTCTTCGCTCCTAGTGATTGCAAATCAGAAGGGTGGGAGAGAATTGGAACATTGATTGGGACAGTCCCAGCCAGATATCTGAGCTAGAAACATTCAGGAGCTGGTCCAGTTTACAGGTGTATAACATATCCTCAAAGACTGTAAGGCTAGAATCTAATGTCTACACAGGTACAAACTCTGGTCAGAGAATTTTCACTGGATGGCTCTGCTTTAGCAGCAGATTTTCAAGAGTTAAGGAGGGGTTCTTGATCTTAGCCTTATTTATATTTATTCCTAACCAAATTCACAGAAGCTGGGACCTGCCAGAAGGAGCTAATTTTAAATCACGAGGGCCTTCTGGTACAGCCATGGTGTCCAGCCAACTTTAAGGGTCTGAAGACCACACAGATGGTTTTATTCTGGTTACCTGTGCCCTGTGTCTCCTTTTATAGAGCCTGGATGCAAGGTTCCCTGGGTTTGGGGTCATTAACCAGAGACAGGGAAGTGGTGTAGGCTCAGAGAGACCAGCGTGATGGAGAGGGGCCGAGTTTGTTCAAGAGAAACTGAGGCAAGAGGATTGGGGCAAGTCCAGCAGTTATTTGGAGGTTGGATTTCCCACCTTGGTCTTGGCCTGGGCGATACGGGTGAGGACGTGCTCTCAGGCCAGCGCCAGGGAAGAGGAGAGAGAGGAGGGGGTTTGTGGTTAGTGAATGCGCAGAGGCTTCCTCTGGTGTGCTGGGGGGAAACAGCCCACCTCCATGGCGACTGCTTCTCTCCTCCTTGGGCCCCACTGCTGCAGAACCGACTGGGTGTCAGGTAGGGCCTCTTCAGCCATGTGATGTGTACCCAGAGGTGAAGGCCCTGAAGTTTGCTGCCTTCTGGGCAGTGAAGACCGCCTGACACAGCCCCTTCAGAGACGGGAAGGCAGACTTGTTCTTAGTGATTCTCATTCATGGAGGGGGCAGGGAGAGTAGAATGCTATTTTGGAGAGTTGTAGCTGGATGTTTGAGGAAATTGGAATTCAGGACCCGGTCTAGTGACTGGTGTGTAACAAAGCGTCAGAGGCACTGAACAGGATTAGAATGAAGAATGACAATGGTGCAGATGAGTTTATCTGTGCACTGAACTTCATTTTTGGATGTTAGGGGATCAGGTAGGGAGATAGAATGTGTTTCATCTTTGTTTCCAAAGGTGTACTTTACCCGACTGTTGTAAGTCACCCATGGTTCCTCAAGTCTGGAAAAAGAAAACATAAAGAACCAGTACTTCAAGCCAGGGTGGTAAAATCTCTGACCTCAGTTCATGCAGTCCCGTGTTACCAATTCTCGTTCTTACTCTGTTTGAATCAGGTTCTGCCATTAGTTCTGGAAATTCTTGCCCAGTTCATTTTTATGATCTTGAAGTTACCAGAAACCTGTGCATGCCAGGGCGTTGCTGTGAGCCTATCTGATGACCCACTTTTCCAGGGACATTATTGCAGAATCACCTGAGTAAAACAGTAGCTCTCTATAGATGACAAATACCTTCAAGCAATGCCCGTTGGTAAAGATCTGATTTGAGTTCACTGTGACAGGAGATCTGATTGTTTCTGTGACACAGCATAGATAGATCCTATTTTTTTTATTACCAAAATAAATAATAAAGATTTAGGAACTTCCCAAAGGTCCATTCAGTTGCAGATTTGACCTTTAGAACTCAACATTTCAGATTTCCTAATTCCTGTTTCAAAATTCTTTCTTTTTTTTTTTTTTTTAGGCCTTTGTATTGAAGTACTATACACATACAGAAAAGTGGATGTTTCGTTAAATACCCAACTATATGAGTCTTTATAAACAAAACCTCCAAATCAAGAAAAAGAGAACTTTAGGGACACCTGGCTGGCTCCGTCAGTGGACCATGTGGCACTTGATCTCAAGGTTGAGTTCAAGCCCCACAATGGGTGTAAGGACCACTTAAAATTGAAGTCTTAGGACGCCTGGGTGGCTCCATCTGTTCAGCGTCTGACTTGATTTCAGCTCAGGTCATGATCTTAAGATTCATGAGATCAAGCCCCACGTTGGACTCTGTGCTGACAATGCAGAGCCTACTTGGAATCTCTATCTCCCTCTTTCTCTGCCCCTCCCCTGCTTGTGTGCTTTCCCTCCATCCCTCCCTCCATTTCAAAATAAATAAATATTTTTAAAAATGTTTTAGAAAAAAATAAAAGTCTTAATTTTGGAGGCATAAGCAAGAAATTACCCAGGTCAGATTAGTCTTGCAAATTAACCTTTGTATGATGAAGCTGGTTTTGTCTGCTCAGAGGATTTTTTAAAAATTGGGGTGCCTGGATGGCTCAGTTGGTTAAGCATTTAACTTTGGCTCAGGTCATGATCTCATGGTTCGTGGGTTCGAGCCCTGTGTTGGGCTCTGTGCTAACAGCTCAGAGCCTGGAGCCTGCTTCGGATTCTGTCTCCCTCTCTCTCTGCCCCTCCTCCACTCACCCTCTATCTCTCTCTCAAAAATGAATAAATGTTTAAAAAAAAAAAGGTAAGTGAACATCAGCAGTTATATCCATAGAGTGGTGGTTGCCAGGGCTGGAGAGGGGGATGGGAGGGTCAGTGGGTAGTGCGTCCAGAGTTTCATTTGGGAAGATGAAAGCTCTAGAGGTGGATAGTTGCACAGTACTGCAAATGCACTCACTACACAAAACATGGTTAAAATGATAAATTTTGTTAAGTACGTTTTACTACAGTAAGAGAGAAGAGAGATGTGAGAGAGAGGGCCACCAGAAGCTCTGCTCCCCACTGCAGCCACCACCTGTGCCCACAGTTAACTGACTAAATGGAAAACCTGTGCATTAGAAGAGGTCATGCTTCTGGCCGTCTGGTTTACACATAGCTGGAGGGAAAACTAAAAAGCACCAAAATTGTTCGCCTAAGGTCCCCTGGAGTTTATTCCCCAGGATGACTTCCCAGGTCAGAGTGGATCAAGTGGGAAACACAGCTGTTTCTTGAACCTAGGTTAGATGAGCATTTGCGTTTCATAGCAGCTTGTAGACGTATAGTTTATGTAATCTTTACGCAGGCCAAGCAGAGAGGAAGTGATAAGACACGGGGCATCTGCGTGCGGGACCCGGCGGTCTGGCCGTGACCTCTGCCTGGGGTGCCTGCCCCGCTGATCCTTAATACTCATCTTGAGGCTGACTTATGTCCTGTGTGTTCTAATGTAGTGTTTACTACAAAGGGAAGACTGTACGCAGTGTAAGTGTAAGTTGTGAATCATAAGTTGTGAATCAGAAGAGTAAAGCCAGTATTCACCTACCATCTGACCAGGTCACACATCTTAAAATCGCTAGAAACTGTTCTGTTTGCCTCTGTGGTTTCAGTCACTGAAATGTCACTAAATCTGCAGTGTACACACACAGGGCGCCATGTGTCTTATTCTGACACTTGTCCTTTCCAGCTTCCCTTGGTGTGTGAGCTGGAGAGGCCTTGGCACCAACATCTGGATTGGGGTTTAGATAAGGCCTCTGAGGGGCGCCTGGGTGGCTCAGTCGGTTAAGCATCCAGCTTCGGCTCAGGTCATGACCTCACACGGTTCAGTGGTTCATGGGTTTGAGCCCTGCATCGGGCTCTGTGCTGACAGTCAGAGCCTGGAGCCTGCTTCAGATTCTGTATCTCCTTCTCTCTCTGACCCTCTCCTGCTCACATTGTTTCTCTCTGTCTCTCAAAAATAAAAAACATTAAAAAAAATTAAAAAGATAAGGCCTCCAAAAAGAACAGCGGAGCCTGGAGGACTGTGTCTTCACCTCTGGTCGCATCCTGGCCAGCTCTGCGTCACAGCGGAGCATTGCCCCAGCTTCTGCCATGTGTAACCCGCCAAGGAGAGGTGCTTCTCCCCTTGGACAGTGTCGGGGGGTAGATTTGGTTCCTGCTGCAACTGCAGTTTCTTCAGACATCATGGGCATAAACCATTTGCCTTTGGCTTTCTGAATGTTGGCATTTGCTTCTTAACCTTATTTCTCGAAATTGGAATTTATATAAATCTCCCACACTGGTCTGGGAGTCAGTGATATTCATTGAGTCCAGCAGTCATTACTGTTTATTAAGAACCTAGAATGTGGAAAAGTACTGCTCTTTAAAGCCTCCCTGGAAGCTGATTTTTTTTCTCTCTTAGAACGGCACCAAACCCCCGCTGGCCGCAGATGTCAGTTTAGAAGCCCTTGCTGAGGACCTTCGCTGTGACTCCTATTCGTGAGTACCTGCTTCTCTGGTCCGCTGTGTCTCCGAAGCTCTGTTTCCTTGGGCGAAATGGGAGAGAGTGGTCTTGCGGGGAGCACCCAGTTGGGAGTCCTGTAAAACCCCCCTTCTGGCCTTTTCCTTAGAGAAGGAACCATGCATTTTGAGGCCCCGAGGAACTTTCAGCCCCAGGAGGGGCATCCAGTCCTGTGTTGAGTCCTGGTACCCAGCCCTCCTGGCCACCCCCGCTGCCCTCACTGGTTGTCTGTCCCTTTTCCGGAACGTTTGAGCAGACCTTTCGTTGTCAGCTGCAAGTCACCAGGTGCTCCGGCGCCTCGGAGAGTAAGGTGTGAGCTGCAGTTCCCACAGCTCAGGGGGTTCGCCTCCAGCAGCGGACAGCAGCAGCGGGAGAACAGGCGTTCTGCCTTCAGCTCGTGTGGGTGTGGGGGAGAGGGCTGCTTTCTTCATATACGTAAGTTTGCTAACTATCACTTTGGAGACACAGAGAAGAAAATGAAACTCACATTTAACTCCCAGGGAGACATCCCGTCTGGCTTATTTTAGAGCCCTGCTGTGTTATCTTCAGTGTACTTGGTGGTCAAGACGTTCCTGTAGGTCAGAGCCAAGTAAGCAAGTCGAAGCTTCACGTCTGAGGCCTTCAGGAGTCTTCTCTTCAGCAGTGTAGACTTGTATCCAGAGAACAGGCACTCGGTCATTTCCAGTTCCAGTGGAAGAATTGTGTGTCTCTTGTCAAGACGCTTGCACTCAAAACCACACTGATCGTTTTGGGGGCGTGTAGTCAGGATACCTCGTTTTTTCTCACTTTCTCAGTCATGGTCGTCGAGGCCATGAGCCTCCTCTTTGTCCGGCAGCCCCGGCTCGGGTGTGAGAGCAGGGGCTGTCTGGGTGATGGGACATGATCAGAGCGCCAGGCCTGGTGATGGCATGTGAACGCCCCTCCCCCGCTATGAGGAGCGTGTCTCCCCCTCACCCCACCCTGTTGGGAACTTACTGTTAATGGGGGAAAGGCCTAAGTGAGTAGTTTGCATCTTCGAGTGCTAAAATCTGAAAAGATACTCCATTCACAGCAGAGGCCATGTCATGGCCGAACTAAACCCAGGTCAAATCCTTGGTTCCACGGTGCAGGGTGTACAGTATAAAGGGCCAGGGTTAGTGTTCAGCATTGTACACTTAGGATTTATGCCGCTGTTGACACACTTTGAGAAGACGTAATTCTAGGCTTCAGCTCTTCATTTGTGATAAAGGTGTCTCCACACCTGTGTGAGGTTTCACTGTTAAAGGAGAGCAATGAACATGAACGCACGTATTTAATTATTAAATAGCATTGTAAACCAGCACCTAACCGCAGAAACATTGGATTCACTTCATAATGTAAGCTCTGTGGGCACTTAATTTTATATATTATTGGAATTGTCAACTTCAGACATTAAATAAGTTTAATGTCTAGAAATGAGGTCCCCCCCCCCACACCAGATTCAAACTCTTCTGAAGGGCTGCAAGAATTCTGCTAAAGATGTAATGTGGTGAAGCGCCAGTCAGCACTGGCGTTTTCCACTGAACACCGGAACCATGCTGATGAGGCATATTATTACACAGCATAATTACGTGAAGGCTTGCTAGTTTTCTGTTTTAGGTCATTTATGACAGGCCCATTCAGCCTGGGCTTGAATCAAGGGCATTAAAGACTTTATAGCCTTTGTGTTTCTCTCTTTTCAACTGGGTGCCACAAATGACCTCTTATAGAATCTACTCGAGACGTTAGGTAGTGTGGGACAGTCAGCTCGTGGGCAGCGTAAGCCTTGTGAGTGAGGATTTTATGATACATGTGTCTGTTTCTTTCTGTTGACTGAGCGGTTCACTTTTTGCATTAACGTTAGTATCTAGAGCTGTTAGCATCGGAGTAGTTACGATTCAGTGACTTGTTTGTATCATAATTACCCATCTTCTGAGAGTTAGAAAACTGTTAAGTAAAAGTAAAAAGCTCTTTCTTACTGACCATAATCAGCTTACCCCACCTGTATCGGTAGGTGTCTTTCCTAACTGTGTTATATGCGACTTAAAATTGCTGTCAGACTTCTTTCTGTTCTTTGCAGTGTCTAAGAATAAATCAGTGAGGATGGTTGTTTTTACAGGGGTGCGGACCTCTCTGCTTTGGTACGAGAAGCTTCTATCTGCGCCCTGAGACAGGAAATGGCAGGACCGAAGAGCAGGAGTGAGAAAGGTACCTTTCTTTCCAGAATTTCTCGGTTCCTCTTACTTATCACTCTGGATCCCTAAAGCCACTGTTGACCTGGAAAGTGACCATGTCCTAGCAGTTTTTCTCTGACATTCTGCTGGGGAGAACGTCCAGGCGCCCGCACCCCGCTTGGCTTCTGCCACACTTGCCTGGTGGCCTGCAGCTGTGGCTGTGCTCTCCTGCCACCTGCACACCTTCACACGCACCTCCCTGTCCTCTCAGCCTGTGCTTTATCTGCAGGTCAAGTCCACGTTGATCTTTTGTTCTGTGCATTTCCAAAACTTGTCATTTTTTATTCCTACTGATATTCTCTTTCTTCTCCCTTTTTTCCTCCAGCTACCGAGAGTCTCAGAAATAACTTTGTTCCCCATCACACAGCATCTGTGTAGCTTACATTTGTCAACACCCGCCATCCACCCATAATTTTTGTTGTTCAGTTGTCAGATTCGGACACCTGAACTTTTTTATCATAAGCTCTTTCAAATTCCTCTTGGAAGTAGGTGATGTAACTTGCAAAATGAGAATGTCTTGTGAGAACACCGTGTGAGCGTGCTACCTAAGGGCAGAGTCTGCAGTATTTGGGGATTTCTCACTGAAAATGTACAGGCCTCTCTTCACATATTGGCCGCTACTAATAGTGCTGTTTGGACGTGACTTTGTGATCGTTCAGCACGTTCTGACACCCCCGCCCTGCTGCACTTAGCATTTCTAGTTCTCTGTCCTCCAGGGACTCTGCACGGCTCTCTTGCTGACTGATGCCCTCAACTGCACTTTTTGTTTTCGGCTCAGGTCACAACCTCATGGTCATGAGACTGAGCCCTGGGTTGGGCTCTGCACTGGACATGGAACCTGCTTGGGATTCTCTGCCTCTGCCCCTCTCCCCTACTTACACATTCTTTCTCTCTCTCAAGTAAAAATTTTTTACCTTATTTATTCAAGTTTATTTATATATTTTGAGAGAGACAGACAATGTGAGCATGGGAGAGAGAAAGAATCCCAAGTAGGCTTTGTACTGCCAGCGCAGAATCAGACATGGGGCTCGAACTCATGAAACTGTGAGATCATGACCTGAGCCAAAACCAGAGTCAGACACTCACCTGACTGAGCCACCCAGGCACTCCTAAAATAAAATTGTGAAAAATTTCAATAAAGGTTTAGAACCCCTTGTAATCCATTGATGTGTTATTATCTCTGTACATTACATATATATTGTGATATTATAATTCCATAACCTCTAATTACACAAATGGACTCTTTTTTTTTTTTTTCTTTTTTGAGATAGCTTGAGTTAGGGAGGGGCAGAGAGAGAGAGAGAGAGAGAAGTCCCAAGCAGGGTATAGAGCCCAATGCAGGGCTTGAATTTACGAACTGTGAGATCCTGATCTGAGCCAAAGTCAGATGCTTAACTGACTAAGCCACCCAGGCACCCCCTGGACTTGTAAATACTGTGGAATAACACGTTCTGTTCCCAGCTGAACTTTTTGAATTTATCTAAAAAAAAAAAATAAACCACAAAAACCAGTTCTGGTTTTTCTTCATTAAACATCACCATTAAGGTGTAAATATTGTTAAAGAAGGGCCCCCAAAGGGTATCTGTTTCGGAGTGATGTCTCTTTGGGGTGTCCTGTGTGAAAACCTGATGAGCACAGGGTAGGAGAAGTGGGAAGACGTTGGTCAAAGGACACAGATTCCTGCTGAAGACGAGCAGGTTCTGGGGAACAGATGTGTTGCATGATGACTGCAATTAGCAATATGGATCATGTGTTTGAGAGATGTTAAGACAGGTCTTGTTGTTACCACACATTAAAAAAACGTGATCACGTGAGGGGAGGGAGGTGTTAATAACTAACCTTGTATTTGTCACTTTACTGCACGCGTGTATCATATCACCAAGGTGTCAGCCTTAAACTTACATATGTTAGATGTCAGCAGTATCTCCTTAAACGGTGGGGGGGTGGGTAATGAAAACATGGACTGCTTTGTTTTTTTTTAATGGTAAGAATCTCTGTCTAATTAAAGATGCACAAAGTACTTTTTTATATAATTTGTCCCAAAATAAACAGTTTTGATTGCTAGAGGGAAAAAGATTATGCTAAAATAGACGCTAATAGAGAACTCAGGATAGTCAGGTGTGTGTAAATTAAATGAAGATGAAAAAATGTCCCAAAAATGTGATGTGCAGACTGTATCAGGCTTGAATCATTCTGAAAAAGAGCAGAAGCAGTGTGATCGCTGATTTCCCCACCTTCCCCTGACTGCTGGGACGTGAGCACGCTGTGCCACCTGTGTTTGTGCTTCTGCCCCACAGGCGAGCTCAAGGTCAGTCAGAAGCACTTCGAAGAAGCTTTCAAGAAAGTAAAATCATCTATATCAAAAAAGGTAAGAAATTCTCTTAAAATGTGTTACAGAATCGAGAGACTGGAATGAAGACCGGTATCGTGAAAATAAGGAAAATAATTGCCTTTGTGAGAACATTCTTGAGAGATTGTACTTTTGTGTGTTTCTTGGAAGTCTGAAGCCAGAAAGGAATGACCCTTCATATCTCTCTCCACCCTCTTGAGATTTCTAATCTGTCTGGCTCACCAGTTTTCTGAGCTTCTCCACCCTTGCAGGCAGCCTTTTATCTGCCTGGAGCCAGACTCACTGGGGCGGGCACCAGGGGCAGGGTGGATCGTCCCCGAGGAAGGTCGGAGAAAGGCTAAAGGAAATAGCTGACATCTCTTTACATAAAACACCAGATTTTATGTGTTTGCCTCTTACTGTGCGGAGGTGACCCATCTGTAGTAACTTGGGTGGCTGTGGTGACACCGGGCTGAGAGGACGTGTCCAACCCTGGGAAGCCTCTGGCTTGGGTTCTGTTGTCGTCGATCTCATTCTCTTTTGTGTCTTTTGTGTCCTAGGAGTGTCGCATGCCTTAGCCATGAGACCTGCTTATTGCTGGACTCAAACCTCCTTTAAATCACTGGCCATTTACTACCCCAGGCCTAGCGTTTCCCACTGTAATTACTGAGCGAAAGTGGAGAGTCAAAAGTTTAAGTAAGGTTATGGGGGATAGGCTGACGTGTCCCAGAGCCTCGGGCTTATTCTCAGTGAGGTGGCCACTGTTAAATGTCTCATGTTGAGTGATAGCTATACCCATCATGGAGCCGGAGCTCACAACCGCGAGACCAAAAGCAACAGTTCTAGTGACTGAGCCCACCGGGCACCCATCGCCTTACCACTTTTAAGTACAGTAACTGGTTCATTGATTTGGGCTGGAGGTATCTTTGAGGCATGTGACTGACTGCCTTTCGCCTAGAGTCCAGTGGCTGCCCTGGGACCGAGTCCTCCCCCGTCTGTGGAGAAACCATGGTCTGCCTTCCCCTCCTGGGCGTGTTTGTCTACCACTGGCACGTGTGCTGGTTCCCCTGAGCATCTTTCCGTAAAACACAGTCTTCTCAACAAAAACCAGGGACAGTTGCGCAGTTCACAGTACTGGGGCTTTTCCTTCTGATCAACAAGAGACTAGTGATAAGCTCCCAAAGATTCAGTCGTTAAAAAATTGTTGGAGTTGAAGTGATTTCTCGCCTGCGGCTGGAGTCTGGGGCCTTCCCAGGAGTTAGATGTGGACTTGGTCCCATATCTGCCGTTCTTTATAGCCTCCCTGTTTTCAGTGGAAGCGTAATTGACGTGCAGTGGAGCATAGTACAGTCCTGCCACGTGCGACAGCTGTGGCCAGCGCCACAGTCAGCGGACAGGACCTCCCGTTCCTGTAGGAGGTCCTGGTGCGTCTTCGAAGGCTGGTGGTCCAGGCGAGTCCGGACCTGACCCGTCTTCTGCCCTGACTTCTTCCCTCACTGGGCTTGATACAAGTAGGGCCGTGCCACACACGTTCAGTGCGTCTGGCTCCTGTGCTCATCACGTCTCTGAGGTTCTTCGTGCTGTGCATTTGGGAGTTTGGTCCTTTTCCAGGGTAGTTTTCCAGGGTAACAATGTACTGCAGCGTCTTGTCCTTTCTCCTACTGTGGGACACTTGGCCTTTTCCAGGGTTTGGCTTTTATGAATAAAGGTCCTTTGAATGTATGTGAGATAGAACAAGGGAGAGAGAGGAAACAGGTTTTAATTTGCATGAGCATGTGTTTTCACTTCTCGTGGGTGAGCACCCAGATGGGCCTGGCTGGTCTCAGACACAGGCTGTTCTGCCCATGCTCGGTGAGGGCTTCTGCTTCTCCACGGTCTCACGAACACCAGAGTGTTGCAGTCCTGGGATGTCAGCCACCCGAGTGTCCGGTGCGGTGTAAGTGGGCATTTCCCCAACAACCAGGAAGGTGAGCGTATTTTCACCTGCTTGCTGGTCAGTTGGTTTTCTTGTTTCTTGTCCTTGTGCTTTGCCCCTAAAAACTTGAGTTGATTCCCTTCTTATTATAAATGTACGGGGGCACCTGGGTCACTCAGTCGGTAGCATCTGACTTCGGCTCCCGTCATGATCTCATGGTTTGTGAGTTGGAGCCCCACATTGGGCTCTGTACCATCAGCTTGGAGCCTGGAGCCTGCTTCTGGTTCTGTGTCTCCTCCTCTCTCTGCCTCTCCCCCTCACATGCTCTGTCTCTCTCTGTATCAAAAAAAAAAAAAAAAAAAAAGACTGAACAGTAACAGACGGCCTTAGCACTGATGTACCTGCCGGCCTGCCTGGGCGACTTTTGCCAAAGGGACATGGGCATCTGTGGCTCCCAGCAGATACGATAACAGGCTCTTGACATGTGCACAGAAATGCAGCTTTGCTCACAGAAGCAGTCACGACAGGCTCTTCTTCACGTATGACCTTTTACAAGCGAGTTTAGGACTATTATCTTTTATTCTGAGGACACTTCTGAGTCAGATCAAGGTAGAGTGGATGTTCTCTATGCAACGACTCAGAGCCTGGACACACAGGTCAGGGCAGATTTTCCACTCAAGAAGGAAACCCATTTCCTGGACTGCACTCAATGTTTACCCCAGTTTGAAAGATGGATTTGAAAAAAAAAATGTCTACGTACTTATTTCACACATTTTTTCAAGTACTTCTCAAATAGTTTCAAAGGTAAACATAAAATAGGTATCAGTGAAATGCTGAACTAACTCTGAAATAGGATAAAGGGTCCTTGTATACCAGTATCACTGCTAAATCATAAACATTAAAAAAAGTTATTTTTAAAAAAGCAACAATAAATAAATTAAAAGCTCCTGCTCTTCAGAAAGTATCCTCTGTGTGCACATCTGATAAAAGCCTTCAGTCCAGAATAAGCTAATAATATGTACACATTTACTTTATTTTTTATTAAAAAGTTTTTTTTGACATTTATTTATTATTGAGAGACAGAACATGAGCAGGGGACCCTGTTCAGAGTCATTTAAATGGCGTTACTCTTGGGTCTTTTATTTTAATGTTTGCTTGTTTTGTTTGGGGGCCCAAACCAGGGTGATTGAAAGTGTGCGTGGAAAACCAAGCAAACCGGGACAGCCAGGGAGACTGCGGAACAGACAAGCCGGGGGCGGGGCCTGAAACACAAGCCTCAGTAACTAGAACATTGTGATCGTGGTACATGTAATTGATCATAATAAACAGTACATAACAGTGTCTCCACACCAGTGATGGAAACATGGCGATCAATGTCGGGACAGCTGGGAAGCCGTTTCCAGAAGTTCACATGGGACTCACACATCACACTGCAGGCAGAGGGGTGGAAGCGCTTAACACGTAAAACCCAAAACCATGAAAAGAAGAGGAGACCAGAAGATATATCTGGAAGCTCAAGTGGGACGTCCTCTCATCAAAAAACCTGGCAACATAAATGAAAGACTCAGAATCTGATACAGAAGGATAAAAATTTCTATGCTAAAAAAGTTGTCAAAGGATAAATGACCAAATAGGAGAAAGATTTGCAGTTTATGTCCCAAAGGTGAATCAGAATGACCAGAAATTGATGAGGAAAAGACCAACACAGAAAATGCTAGAAAATAGGCGCTGGACAAAGAACAGGAACAGACCCTTCACAGAAAAACACGTGAGCTTGTTAAACGGAAAAATTGTCACCTGACTGGTAATAAAAGAAAAGCAACTAAGACACTACTATTTGCCTGGCAATTGACAAAGATCTCAAAACCTGATCATGCCTGTTGGCCAGGGTGTGAGGATGTGAGGAGTACAGCCCTTTCCCGAGACTCGGCCAGCGTCCCCGGTGCGGCTGGCGCTGCAGCTCTGGGAGCTTCCCCTGGAACCACACATGACAGTGCAGCAGCAGATGCGATGATGGCTCTGCTGAGGGGCTCTGAGCAATACACTCTGAAGAGAGGAGGAGTATCTTCTAGTGTCTTCTAAACAGTGCCGTCAGGAAGAGCAGGGGTCTTGTGCGCTCTGCCACCACTCCTGTTAAACATGAGGAAGACACAGTGTTAGTATTTGTGACACAACGTTGACAGGAGGGGCCTTTGTTCACTTTGTGACTGTGTGTAGTGCCCTAGAACCTTGCGAACACTTCATGCATCCGAAAGAATAATGACATTGGATTTTAAGAACATGTTCAAGGGCTAGAAACACAAGCACATGCTGCTTGGGCCTGAATGAGCAAAAGTCGAGCCGTTTCCCCAGACCTCAGATGTGCGTGTGGCCCTGACTAGACCCCATGGACATCCCCCTCAAGAGCAGCCTCCCCCGCTGGACCTACTCCTGCAGTTTCCTGCAGGTGCTCTGACCCCGTTCCCATCCAGGCTTAGGACACTTCAGAATCGTGCTTTCTTCGCTTCGTGGATGGAGCCATAAGCAGCTCATCACCCAATTTTTAGGGCAAACTTCAGTCGACAATGGGAGTTGTGGATGCTCTCTGTGGAAGGGGGTGCACATGGGGTGGGCTGCATGCCGAGTGGGCACTGCTTCCTCAGTCTGGAGGCTGGACATCCTCACATGGTGTCCCCATGCCTGTCTGTTCTTCAGCCCTCTTCTTTCAGAGAACCAGTCCTGCTGGCTTGGAGCCCGTCCTTGGGGCTTCGCTTTAATGTGATCGCCTCCCTAAAGACCTTCTCTCCAAAGTCCCGCTGTGAGGTTCCAGAAGGCCAGGACATCCGTGTATGCGTTTCAGGGGCGTGATTCAGCCCACCTTACGCTCACCAGCTCTGTGTCTTGTCCCCTGTTCTCAGGACCAGGTGATGTACGAAGCCCTGCAGAGGTCCCTCAGCCGATGACCTCCATCTCCGACCTGATACTGCGCACGTGTGTTCCTCCCAGAGTGGCTTGGCCCGTTCTGAGCTGAAGACACTTCCTGTCCGCCAGCCTCACGTGGGAACACCCTCCCCTCTCTTTACGTAAAACATGTGTAACTGTTGAAATAAAATAACTGATAACTTTTTTTAAATAAAATGTTTATTTTGAACCATTCTCAACTGTGTTCTCAACTTCTATACAGAAGTTGCAATCACAGTAAAAAGAGCTTTTATCATAAATGTCTGAAGTACGTTGCCAACCTGAGGCTACATCACCCCAAAATGCTTTGTTTCCTGCTGGCAGGACACCCCCACAACCACGTGTCAATCAAGAAAGAGGCCGTGAGACCCACTGTCCTGTGGCCTCGGGCCCCTTCCAGATCTCCAGCTGTGCCCTCCTGTGGAAGGTGCTGGAAACCACGTAAGTGTCCCCATTCTCATCAGACTCGGCTGTGTCCCTGTGGTGTCCAGATTGTCCTCCTCCTCGCACGGCCCCTGTAAAGCTTCCACAGGTCACTGCTGCGTCCTGAAAGCCTTGGTTTGCTTTGTGTTCCTGCTGCTGCTCGTTTACCACCCTGCCCACCCGCAGGGTCTGCAACTGTGGCCTCGCCTGGGGGCTCCACGCCACCTCACGCTCCAGAAACGTTTATGCTATTTTTAAGAACAGAATTGACAATGGGGAGAAAATATGAATAGATAAAAGCAAACCAGGCAGATAAAACACCATCCTCTTTAGTGAGGAGCTCATGGGAGCACAGCGACCTCTAAATGACCCCTCCCGCAGGTACCATGGCTCAGGGAGGGGCATGGAGAGGACGGCACTCTGGGACCTCAGACAGATGTGGGAGCAGCAGAGTGGTGTCGTGTACTAGAGATGATGAGGGATGACAGGCAGTTCATTTGAGGCCAGGAGGTCTTAGGCCCTAAATTTGAGTAGTAGATTCGACTATTCTTGCAGCCACATGGATGGAGAGAGGCTACCTGGCAGATCGTGTGTGCAGGTCATGAGAAAAGGCAAAGATTTTCCTGACACTTGACCATTAGGTCTGAGCACCCCTTCTTGCGGTAGTTGAGCTCAGCCTGAACAAAAGGCAGAGCGTGAGTGACCAGACAGCCCGAGTGCCCTTGGGTCACCGATAGTTGGGCCTGGGTGGGCAGCAGGTGCATACCGGGCTGGATGCTAACCCACTAGGATCACAGCGCATGTTGCCAGCGCCTCTCCAGTGCCATCACGCAAGCACAATGTTCAGCCTGTACATGGTCATGAGTTCTTGGTCCCCAGCTCATGACAGGGCAGATGGCGCCTTCATCAGACAGAAGTGAGATCCAAAGCTCGTTCACGGTCATCTATGAATACAGAACACTCAGTACTCTAGTTACACCTGCCTGGCTCTTATTCCTCTCATGAAACAGACCCAGTCCTGTGTTCAGAAACATCTGGAATTCTATCCTGTTCTTCACATGTGGAGTCCCTCCGTGGTCTCCCTGAACACTTGGTGCTAACGACCTCAGAACTCCTTGCCCAGGCCGGTGGGCGTGGCCCGAACAGCGATGGCCCCACACGATCTGTTCACCCTTCTTCCTCTGGTGACAGGGGGTGCCGAGAACAGTGACCTGGCCTGCCTAGCTGACCCACAGCATCCCACCTTGCATCTGAGTTCATAAGCAGAGCCTCTGGGATCATCCCCAAAGACCACACCTGGTGTCAGAAAGAAGAAAATTCTGCTTGGCTTCTTAATGCCACCTTTCCCTTTGCAGAGCTGTGCTCTGTGATCACAAACAGCTTTCCCCAGGTACCCGGTGGCAGTCTGGTGGGTGGCAGGGCCACCAGACTAAGAAGCCAGGGTCTCTGGGCATCTGTGAGCAGTTCTCTCAGACTCAAATAGACTGGGCCTTTGTTTTGTTGGGTTTTTAAAGAAAATTTTTTTAATGTTTATTATTGAGACAGAAACAGAGCATGAGTAGGGGAGGGCCAGAGAGAGAGGGAGACACAGAATCTGAAGCAGGCTCCAGGCTCTGAGCTGTCAGCACAGAGCTGGACGCAGAGTTCAAACCCACAAACCATGAGATCATGACCTGAGCCGAAGTCGGACGCTTCACCAACTGAGCCACCCAGGCGCCCTGACCTTTGTCAGTCTGAAGCCATCTATATTTTGGTCTCTGTTAAAGCAACCAGACTAATAATATCCTAATTAACAGTGTTCAAACCAGGAAAGAGGCAGTTGCAAACCAATGTGAGCAGACCTCTGACATGGCAAGAGGAGGGCTGGGGCGCGGCAGTGGGGCCACAACAGGGTCAGGGATGTTCTCCCGAGAAAATGAGGTCTAAGCTGAGCCCTAAAGGCGGGGATGTAAATGCAGGAAGGGAAGGAGTGATAGGAGCCGAGAACAGACCTGCGGCCAGTGTCCCTGGGGAGCAGGTGGGCGCTCCGTTTCGTCTGCAGTTTATTGCCACAAATAGGTCTAAGTTGTGTCCACAGGAAGATCTTACCTCCAAAAGCTCAGAGGACCTACCTACCTAATTAGCTACCTGATCCCCCAGTGTGTTCTTAACACACATCCATGTAATAGGTGTCTCGCTGTCCAGGCTCTGCTGCCTGAACTTGAGGACTGAACACATTTGGACACAGGGTTTGGATGAAACCCTCACTTGGAAATTGCCCTGTTCACATTCCAAAGCTGAGAAGCCACAGATCTGGCAAGAAGATGGTGCCCACATCTCTCAGATGCCATCTATGGTTCCATTGCTCAGGATCTGCCAGGCCCGTGCCAATCACTGGTATCAAGTTTGCCTTTTATTTTTAGCTTATTTTTATAAAAGGTCAAACAGAAATATGCAGTTAAATACTCAAGCCTTCAGTCATCTGACGCCCACCCATGGCTTGGCCACTGAGCTTCCTGCCCGTCTGGTCTCCTCACCCAGCCAGGGATCGGTGCATGGGGCGTGTTCAATGAACGTGAATTCTCCGGTCTTACAAGGCCGCTGCACATAGACTGCTGCTTGGCACACGGCCCCTCCATGTGAGGACTTGACATGTGGAGTCATCGGGTCCTAGAAATCTGACTGTCATATGGAAACCAAGGTAGGGACACATGAAGAGCCTATATTCCGGCAGCACGCTTCTGCATATCCACCCGACGGAAACCCACACGTGTGTTCAAAATCCATCCCAGACCAGAACTGGGCCAACCCCAACATCCGTCAGCAGTGGAGCAGCTGGACCAGGTGTTTTCGGTCACTGAGATGCAACCCTGAGACGGCACAGGCAATGCTCCTGGGTCCCGAGAGTGCAGTGACCTGGTGCATCCTGCTGGTGAGTGTCTCAAGTTCAAATAGGCAGCAGCCATGGATGCCATGAGCAATTGTGGTGGTTACTCCTGGGGTGGCAGTGGCTAGAAGAGGCCTGGACCTGGTCTCTGTGGTGAGTCCTCGCTCCCTGTGCTGGGCTCTTTCCTGTATATTCACTTCAGTCAAAAAGTTAAAACAAATGTCCCAGTTTCCCCTATAATTCACAACCCTTTATCTGATGTGATTTATAATAAACATTTTGAGGGCACCTGAGTGGATCAGTTGGTGAAGTGTCTGACTTTGGCTCAGGCCATGATCTCACGGTTTGTGGGTTCGAGCCCCACATGGGGCTCTTTGCTGAACAGCTCAGAGCCTGGAGCCTGCTTCAGATTCTGTGTCTCTTCTCTGCCCCTGCCCCACTCATGCTCTGTCCCTCTCTCTCTCTCAAAAATAAAACATTAACATTTTTTAATTAAAACTTTTAATAATAGAAACATATTAAAGTTTAAGAACAGTATCAATACTGAAAGTGGGGGTTACTTAAAAGTAAAGAACCGCAAAGAGTCACGAATGCCGAAGGCTGAGTTGACCTTCCTTTCCTCCCTCTTTTTCCCCCAAGACCCCAGGTGCTTTGTTTGCACTTTCCTCCCAAATCCCACTGAGGTAAAGAGGGAGGGAGCATTTTTCCAGTCACCCGCCACCAGTGCCCTTCTCTGCTCTCGGGAGCAGAGGTGAGCCACCACCGTCTGAACATTGACAGGACTGCAGCCGATGAGCCTTGCCCCGGGGCAGGAGGGAGGCTTGGCAGCATCGGGGCTCTCGAGTGTGGAGGCAAGAAGTATGTCACAGCCCAGAACATTCTGTCTCCCAAGACCACAGCACATCTCCAGACAGACAAACTCGACCACAGATCATTCCCTCTGCCCCAACACCTGCTCTTCCGCCTGCCAGAAAGCTGAACGCTTTTCTGAAAGCTTCCCCAGATGCTGCCGTGGCGGTGCCTGTCCTGTTCCAACCTCGAGCACTGTCACACAGGGCTGCCCTTCCAGATCTCTAATTCTTCCTGTTGACACGGAGCAGGGCCAGCACCTGGGTCCCCTCAGCCCTGGCCACCAGATCCAGTGAACCTTCCTCCGTGAGGAAGAGGAAGAATCACTGAGGGGCACACGTGGGAGGAGAGAGGTAGGAGGAAACTGAGCAGGGACTGGCCGAGACACGACAAACCTGCCTGCACCTCAATGGACCCTGGCCTCAGGGACACGCGGACCCATCCCTGCCTTCCTCCCGACCCCACCCCCTTACCTTGGGCACACATGCTGATCCATCCCTGCCTTCCTCTTGCCCCCCCCCCCCCACCTCAGGGACACACATTGACCGGTCCCTGCCTTCCTCTCAACCCCACCCACCCAGACCTTGGGAACACATGTTGACATGTCCCTGCCTTCTTCCCAACCTCAGGGACACCTGCTGACATGTCCCTGCCTTCCGCTGCCACCCTCCCGACCCTCCCTGACCTCTCCTTGGGGCCCCAGTAAATCCCTGCCTGGAACAGCCATCAGCCTCTCATCACTTCTGCTCTGTTTGGTTACAGTGTCATTTCTCAGGTTAATACCCTTCAATGCCCTGTTACACAGGGACCTTTGTGATGTGACCCCTGTCCCGCCCCCTCCAGTGAAGCACATTGTTCTTTCACTAGGAACCGCTCCCTGGAACAGCCCCAGCCCCCACCCCCAACCCAGGGCCCCCGCCCAGCCCCTCCCTCCGCGTTCTGCGCAAACCACTCTGTGTCCACCTGGACTGTGGCACCCACGACAGATGAACTCTAAGTGCTGGATCCGTGTTCTCTGTGTTAATTCAACAAACACGTCTTGAACAGCTGCCTCATGTCTGCTGCTTTTCAGCTGCCTCCTCCACCCCTCTCAGCTCATGAAGAACTTCCGATTTCGAAGTAGCTGTCAGACCTTCCAGCCCCTGCTTCCAGCCTAGAGTCACTCACTAACCACGGGGTTTCATACGCCGCAGGGCACAAGCTAGGAGCATCTGTGTTGTAACACAAAATGTCACGGCTTGGTCGTTACTGCAGAGGAAGGTGAACTATAGACATTATTTTATGAAGACATCGAAACTGAGGAATAAAGTATCTTCCTTTTATATTTTAGAAAACTGAGGCACAGAGAGGTTAAGCAACTTCCCCTTGATCACACAGCTAACAAGTGGCACCTAGGAATTCGAACCAAGACTGGCTGAACTCTAAAGCCTCCGTCCTACATCCTACTGGGTGCTTTGTTAGGAAGTGGAGTTCCGTGTCTTGTCTTCTGGGTCTGTAAGACATTCTGCCTCCATCAACTAGTGTGGCTCGAAACAGTGATAATCTTTTTAAAATAATGGATAGTTTCTCTTTAAACTCAAGCAACTAGTTTGAGAAGCCTCTAGGCGGTAGCCGCCAGGTGAACTCTCCAGCTGTGAAAACCCGCCACCTGTTGAAATGGCTGCAGGTTGTAGGTCAAGGTCTATGAGGCAAGATGTAGCCATGAACCGAACAGTGAGGATAAAGCTGAAGGTTTGATTTAGCCATTTCCTGTGGAAACTTTTGAACACGTGTAGTTGGACCATATGCAGTTGCTGTCCTGAAGATCAAGCGCCATCTCACTGCCACCTGACCCAGACATGGCAGTGCCACCCGGCCCAGACCTGGTCCGCACAGGGAGACCCCGTGCACCCCACCCGCAGCTTCTCCACGGATGAGCTGGTAGCCAATCTCATCCCATCTGTCCATCCCTCAAGACTCCCCACCTGGATTACTGCAAAGTGGTACCTGAGACAAAGTATCGTTTAATCCATATGTATTTCAGTTTAGGATTTTTAAATGGATGGGGTGGGGGGAGAAATAGCTACCCTATTGCCCAGCTTCAGGAGTAAAAGATTTAAGAAAATGGGCAAATGGTGAACCCCGGGAACAGTCAAGAATGTGCCCACCTGTCCTTTGTGTCATCAGAAGCAGCTTCTAGATTCCGGAGAAGTATGGATGTGTCTCCTTCAGGGCCGCCCACCGCGGGGCTGAGCTCATGCAGCACACTACTGTTTGGATTTCGTTTGGGAAAATATTACCTGCAGTTTGTTTTCAGAACTTCTTGTAATGCTGCCAAAGGCCTTTGAGTGACTGTCAGTGTTTCTCAACTCTGTGATACAAGAATTGCCTGAGGTTTTTCAGAGGTAAGTGGCCTGGGCCTTGCTGCGGACTGTGGACGTGTTGAATCAGAGTCCCCAGGTGGTGCTTGGGGGGCCCGCACGTTCGGTCTCCCCGGGGAGGACCCCAGCCCCCCACCCTTGCAGTTTAAAGGTGGAGAACCCAGGAACACAGTCGGGGTGCTGGGGGTGGGGGCGAGTGGTCTTCGACGGCCACAGATGCTCCCCAGCCTTGAGATGGGGAGGTGCTGACATGGACCTGATGTGAGACTGCTTTTACCCCCGGCAGCACACGGGCAGGAGCAGAGGAAACGCACATGAGCCATCGATGCCCCTGCTCCAGGGCACAGCGGGCCAGTCAGGCCCTGATATGGGAACAAAGGCAGAAGGAAAAGGCAGATAAAATTAACTTTTCTTATAACCTGCAGCCCAGTGATGGATACTTGGGGCAGGCAGAGTGAGACATTTCTCAGGAGCTCCCACCCCTCTTAATGCTTTGTTAGAGGGAACAACTACCTTAGCTTGACAATAGCCAGGCCTCCAGGATCCTGTGAGTCTTTCACATATGAAAGTCCTTTTGGAAACTTCCCGGGTCTTTACCTCCCCCAACTCCCTATCCAGTCATTCCTCACGACCCCAGGGCGGCTCTTCCTGCCCCTGGTCCTATCTCCGTGCTTTAATAAGACCACCTTTTTGCACTGAAGACCTCTCAAGAAAGATCTTAGTAGCTGGCTCTGAACCCCAACCCTTCAGACCTCATCATCATGCCCTGTAGAGGGTGCTGGGCACACAGACCTCCCGCCAGGCTCCAGGCAGAAAAGCGGCTACACCAGCACCGGACGCACCCTCCATCTGAGCCTGCGCAGAGGGCCCGGGTTTTCCATTCACCACTTCCTGAAGATTTTCCACCAGCGGGCCAGCGCTCATCTGAGTTCTTCCAGGCTGGGACTCGCCCCTCCTAGTCTTCGCCACCCCATCCGCCCCATCCTGGTAGTTTCTCAGGAGCCCAGTGGTGGGTCCTCTTCCAGTAACTGCCCCCCCTGGCCTCCAGGGGGCTTGGGCCCCACGTGCTGTCTTGTCAACTTCCACCCCTTCCACCGTTCAGGAAGGCATCAGGGTGCACTCCACCAAAATGAGGAACACCAAGGAACAGAAGACGGGGGACAGAGGGAGGGGGACCAGGGGCCCTGGGGAGGCCTCCTGACCATCCTGCAGCAGCTCACAACACAGACCTGCCACAGGGCATGACCACGGAGCAAACACCTGCCTCCCACAGTCTATTCAACATGAAAACAGTGCTCACCAACTGCCTGGCCCACTTCTCTCTGTGTGTTCTCTTCTGTCCCTTCCCTGGAAAGCTGAGCACCTCGCTTCCTGAGCACCTGGGCACACGGATTTCCAGGTGTGGCAGCCAGCGAGTCTGGAGGCAGAAAGGCCAGAGCAGCGCACTCCCTACGAGCTTCTAAGCATGTACGCTCCTGCCGGACAGGTAGCACCTTGTCCACACCCGCCTGCCACCTGCCCCGGGGGCCCCAGGGCGCCCCAGGGCGCCCCAGGGAGGCGGAGGGGGGTCCACAGCAGAACCTTCCAGTTATATGTAAGGCAGAGAGATGTGACACAGCATCGTGCAATGGCGAAGGACGACCACACTATTGTGTGTCTGAAATGAATATAACGTCATACGTCAACTATGCTTCAATTAAAAAGTTTTCTCATTAAAAGAAAAATTTTGTGATAGTAATATGAAGAAAATCCATGAACAAATGAATGAGAAACATTTTGCAGCGATTTAAAAGTACTGTGTTCCTCCTTCCTCAATGATTTTGATTTCTGCTTCCTCAAAAGGGCTCAATAATGCTTTTTCACGGAGAACTTGGGAACAGGAGAAGAAATGCAAGGGAGGGATTGACACAAAAGGCAGGATAATGTCTCCTCTGGAGGGACAGGGTGTGGAGCGGGGACGCCTGGGGGTCCTCTGTGGTGCATGTGTCCTGATCTGTTCTTGTTTACCCACGTTACTGAGGTACAACTGTGTACAAAAAACTGTACGCACTGAATACGCCCACTGTATACACCCGCTCTATACACCCACTGTATACTGCTAGATGAGGTTGGAGATAAGTGGCCACCTGTGAACCCATTATGACATTCTGTGGCATAAACCTGTCCTCTCCTCCTGCCCTCTTCGTTAATTTTCGTATTCTTGATAAGAACGCACGACGTGAGATCTGCCTGCTTTCTGATTGGCAGGCAGACGGCACAGTTGTTAACCACGGGCAGTGCACGACCTACGGTTCTTCGTACCCTTGACTGATGACCCCCCCTTGTTCTCTTGTGATCCTCTAAGTCCTAGACATATATATCATGCTCTGTCCTGTCTCTGTGGCATCTTTCACAAAGGCAGCATTTTCAGAGTCAGGGTTGCCTTTGGGAAACCCAGATCAACTGAGATGGTTGCTGATGGAGATGTGATCTCAGGGTCAAAGTCATGGGGGACAGTTACACGGGCCGGGAACCCTCCGTCTTCGGCCAGCCCTGACTCGCCGCACAGACGTGCTCGCCTTCGGGACTGTGTGTGGCACAGACAAGTGTGCATCTGCCTGTTCACAGGGTGAAGCCCATAGGAACGCCTTCAGACCTGGCAGAACGGCGTCTCCGTGCCTGGCCTGCGCCTGCCCTCGCCCTCCCTGGGCGCCGAGCCCAGCCAGCATTTGCTGGGGTGAAAGGGCGCCTGCAGTTGAGACGCTGCGGGGTGGCCTGGGCGGGGGACAGGCGGGCTGAGTGGCAAGGGGATCAGGGACAGAGGCAGGATCACAGAGCTCAAAGAAGGAGACGCCGGGAGGCGCTCAGGTCTCTAAACTGAAGAACGCCTGTTCGCGTTCGCTTGGGGCTGGGGGCTGTAACACGTGACGACAGGTAACAGCAGCCAAGTTCTTCAGCCAGGCGCATTCTGACACACGTGGGCACTGCCGTCCAGCGTCCACCGGAGCCTGGAACTGGAGACCAAAGGGCAGAGATGTAAGGGGGAGGACAGATTTCATGAATCTGTTCGACAAATATTTACCTGCTGGCAGCGTGAGCCAGGCTGGTGTGGGTCTCTGGCTGATCTGCTCTGAGCAAACCCAGAATCCCCATGGGCCTCTCCTGGGGGGTGGGGGTCAGGTCAGTGAACCCGGCACACGGATACTCACGTGCACATGGGGCACATCGGGCCGCAGGGGCCGAGTGTGCCGTGGTGTGACGACAGGTGGGGAAAAGCTGATGGCGGACGGCAGGACCCTCAGGGCTCCCCTGTGTGGGGTCAGAGCGCAAGCTCACAAGGACCTGCTATAGCCAGAGGGGCAGCCGGCGAGTCTCGTCGCTGAAAATCCCTTTCTTTACAGACACAAAGCACAGTCATGGGCAGTCAGTCTGGGGTTTGGATCCTGCTCCACGAGCCATCACAAGGCAGAGCTGTGACTCCTCCAAGGAGAGGGGACTCAAGTCCTGGAAGCCAGGCTTCCGGTCCACACAATGAGGGGGAGCCCAGCACCAGGCCCACTGACCAGCTCGTGGATGACTGTGCCGCTCACCTTCCTGGCACAACAGGAACTCCTAGAAATGTACAAAGAGGTGACCAACGTCACCCATAATCCCACTACTCTACTGACCAACACCACTAAGATTTTTCTAACGCTTGTGCCTAAGTTTTCCTCTGGTCCGATGTGCTGGGTGGTCTTGTCCCTGATCAACACTCCCTGTCAAGTAGGTCTCTAGTCCCTGCCTGGCCACCTGCCTCCATCCCTACACCCCCTCTAGGACGAGGGGGTCTTGGGGGACAGATCTTGCAGCTCTGCGGCCCTTCCCGCCATCGGGACATTTCCCTGACACCCGCCTGGTGCTTCATGGAGCACACTGGACAGGCGCCCTAGTTGCACTTCCTTTTTCCTCTCTTTTAAAAAATTTTTTTAAATCTTTTGTTTACTTTTGAGAGAGAGAGAGAAAGACAACGTGAGCAGGGGAGGGTCAGAGAGAGAGGGAGACACAGAATCCGAAGACAGGCTCCAGGCTCTGAACTGTCAGCACAGAGCCTGATGTGGGGCTCAAACCCACGAACTGTAAGATCATGCCCTGAGCTGAAGTCGGATGCTCCTCCCTTTGTTTTTAAATCCTCTCCTTTGCCATCCATGAAAACACACAGGACTTTCCCACATGCTCTGTTCATCTGGCTGTAACAGAGGCACGCACACCAGGTGGCTGGACGGCAGAAACCGCTGGCCGCAGGACTGGCCACCCACAAGCCCAAGGCCAAGGCATAGGCACAGTGGGCTTCACATGGAGGCTGGAGGCCACCACCACATCACTGCATGTCCCACAGCCTCTGCTTGTGTGTGTGTGTGTGTGTGTGTGTGTGTGTGTGTGTGTGTACAGGATGCTCTGGCACCTCCTCTCTCCAATTCTGGTAGTGATCCCAGCATGGGGCCCTGATACCATCACAGTGGGGCTGGGGCTGCAACCACGAACGTGGGGGACCCCACACCAGGCCCCTCAACCCTGAGTGACTTCGTGGACCAACCTCTTTATCAAGAAGGGGTAAGGTGTGCAAGGTATGTAAAGCGAGGGCTGCCAGCCAGCTTCCCTGGACCCCAGCTCAAGACCAACCACCTCACGCCTCGTTCCCTACACCCAAAGCCCCTGGGAAGCCAGCTCAAGGGACAGTGGCAGAGGCCTGACCAGCGAGCGGTTGGTTGGTTTTTCAGCAGGAGTGTGGCCAGCGCTGCGGGGCTTGGTCAGGAGTGAGGGCCCGGGCAGGGGAGCGATGGGCAGGGGAGCGATGGGCTGGTTCCTTCAGCGGCAGGGAGCAGGTCTCTGAGGACGATGGCGTGCACCTGGAGTAGATGAATCAGGCCCAAGTTCCGTGGGACATGAGTGAGCACACGAAAACACAGTATTCGCTGCCCAGGGTGGCCATCACAAGGACACCGGTCCCGTCAGACGTGGGGCCCAGCGTGCTCCAGCATGACCTCGTGGGAAGTAATCACGTCCACCATGACCCTGTGTCTGATAAGGTCCCATTCTGAGGTCTGGGGGTTCTGCTTCAGCATGTCTTTTGGGGTAGACATTTCAACCCACAACACACGGCCAGACTCCTCCCCAGGCCTCAGATAGGGCGGTGCCACAGTGGCTCCGAGGCTTATGCTTTGTGGGCATTGAGGCACTGACCCCGGGGACACACGAGACCCGCATGACGGACATGGGTGCTCCATCCCGAGGGGACGTCTCAGGCCTTCGGGGCCCCCTCTCCCACCGCATCGTGCAGAACCCTCCCGTCTCTGTGCCTCAGGGCTTCCTCGGTTCCCTCCCCAGCTGGCTGGCTGTGTCCCCAGGAGACTCGGCCAACCAGAGCAACAGGATTTGGTGAGTGCTCCCTCTCCCCTCAGACTGGTGTTGTCAGTGCAGACTCAGGAGCAGACACAGGACAGGCAGAGGCAGGGCTTCAGGAGCTGCTCTGAGGTCCCGACTCTGCGGCCACTGCCAGGACTGCCCAGGCACGCCCACCCAGACTTGCGCGGGGGGCCACCTCTGTCCTGACCCCGCTCCCCATTCCCTGGGGTCACCTTCCAGACAAGCTGTTTGTACCCACACTGTGGCCTCAGGCTGGCCCTAGGTGAAACCCCCGCAGCAGCTGGGGAGGAGGTGGTGAAGGCGTGCCCTGCGTGCTGGGGAGGAAGGGGCCCTGCAGAGACGCGGGCTCCTGGCGGAGGCAGCCGGCGCCCCAAGAGCAGCTGGGTCCTGAGCATGTATGCGGCTGGGGGCCCGCCAGTGATGGGGGGAGCTGGGGCCGTGTCTCGCAGGGCCCCCAGATCCTGTGTGAGCACGCGCGTGTGTGTGCCCATGTGCTTGCTTGCACGTATGTGAGTCACATGGGAGGCAGGAAGAAGGCAAGAGGCTGCCTGCTCCTCCCAGTTTGGCCGCCCACCCCTATGCACACGTCTACACTCGAGCACGTTCACAGCAAGCTGAGTTTTGAAAACCTGATCTCATGTGGCCATTCCAGTCCTAGGACGAGAATCCATTCAAATCAAGTAGTTAGAAAAGCAGGCGGTCTCTGCACCTCGGGACCCGGCACGGAGATCCAAGTGTCGTCTAAAAATGGAGGCACGGCCTCACTGCCTGGCCCGGGCCCAGAAGCTCTGGTGACCGGCAGACCTTCCTTGGGGCAGGGCCCGTCCCAGCAGACCCTGGCCGGTGGATCAGGGGTGAGGTGTTGTTGCAGGTGCTGACGTGCAGTTAACCTTGTGCTTACTTTCAAAAAGGAACACCTGAGTCACATTCACGGACCCAGAAGGCCGAGTGGTGGCCTCAGGGGCAGGAGGAGGGTCTGGGCAGTTCTGTGGGTGTAGACCTGCCGTTCTGGAGCGGGCCGTAGGCAGCGTGAGTGAACTGAGCACCGGCAGTGGTTCGAGGGTCAGCTCCCTGTTGTGTGTTTGTGCCACAGCCACAGATGGCAGTTGATGACCGTGGTGACCAGTTTCAACACCTGGCTGTTCTCAGGGGCAAGAGGAGCTAAAGCCAGGCAGTGAGAGTGCCACTGCCCATCCCACCCGCCCTGGGAGTCGGCCGAAGGAGAGGGAAGCCGCACAGAGGGCTTTGCTGTGGGCACACAGGCATTGCCGTGTTCTTCCTTGTTCTTCGAGGTGTCGAGAGGTGACACAGTGTCTTCCAAGAGCCACAGAACAGCGGTGGCCCAGCCGGCTCACTTCCCAGGGCCCCATTCCCAGGGTGGGGCTGTGCCCAGGGCCCTGGAGCTGGGTGTGCAGATGCCCCCCGTCCTCCCAGGAGGGGAGTGGGCGTCTGCAGCCCAAACAGCGTCCCTATGTCCACCAGCCTTTCTCGTTGGCAAACTGGGCCGGGGTCCTGCCTGCTTTTCCAAGAACGCTGGTGGGATCATCTCTGCAGAGCTGCAGTGTTTGCAAACTATATGATTCTGAGCCAGCTCTTAAAAGTGTTTGGTTTGGGGTGCCTGGGTGGCTCAGTGGGTTGAGTGACCAGCTCAGGTCAGGATCTTGCGGTTTGTGAATTTGAGCCCCACATCGGGCTCTGTGCTGACATCTCAGCCTGCTTTGGATTCTGTGTCTCCCTCTCTCTCTCTGCCCCTCCCCGACTCACACTCTGTCTCTGTCTCTCAAAAATAAACAAATATTAAAAAAATTTTTTAGAAGTTAGGTTAGACGTGTGCCCCAGGCCTCGGAAGCACTTCAAGGAGAAGCTTGAAGAGCTTAAAGCCACACCCACCCCTGGCACACGGAGGGGGGGGCCGCCACATTCCTCAGAGTGACACACCTGACCCCATCTTTGAGATTTCACCTATCAGGCTAATTAGGAAGTGGGCTCTGGATTCAAGAAAAATGTCACAGACTTGGAATTTGTTTTCTTGGCTGCACAATGAGGGTGATAGGACTGACGGCATGCTGGCAAACCCCTGCCTGTCCCCCCACAGGAGCCCCCTTGGCACTGCCAGCCCCACCCCCACCCCAGACATGTAGCTCATGTGTGTCCACTGGCCTCTCCTTCTCAGAAAATTCATTTGCTTGGTCATTTACTCAGCAAACCCGTGTGGAGCCAAGGCAGGGTCTGAGCAGCCTAGGGGCACCAAGACAGCTCATCCTTCTCCCTGGGAGGTGGGGAGATTTTGGGGCCCAGCCCTCGGCTACAGAAGAACATCCACCTAGTCAGACCCAGGGCCCCACTCTGGGCCCCAGTGTCCTCCACATGGGAACCGACAGAGGCAGGTGCTAGGAGACAGATGGCCTGGGGCCAAGGGCTTGGGCTCAGAAGGATAAAGTTAAAGCTTGTGGTTCAGCGGCTCCTCAGAGAGCAAGGAACCAGCCTTTGACTCTCCCTGTCCTGCTCCTTTAACCTAGTTGTCTGATTTGAAAGAACAGAACACGGCTACATGCACCCTAATCACGCATCTCTGGTTCCTCGAGAAAGGAGGCAACAAGGGGATGGGTGGCCTGCGTGAGTACTGGGGCTCAGGATCCATTAGCTGGGTGCCACCACCATGCCTGATGGGCTGCAGAAGTTCGGGTCGTGCTTGGGTCCATCCTGCGGTCCGAGCCCCTCGGGGAGAAGCCCAGAGCACACATCCAGCTGCACGGCCTGGGGTCTGGGGGTCACATGAGCTTAAGGGAGAGAAAGAAACTGTCAGGAATATAGTGAGTTTGTCATTCAGACTTGATTTTTGGTGAATTTTCTTGCTTGTATTTGTCTGTTTTTGAGAAGGTAGCAAGAGACTAAAAGTCGCTTTTACAAAACTGAAGGGGCAGAGTTTGAATTGTAGTCTGCAAGTGGGGCACAGTGGGGGGGCACCCCGTGTGTTTCTGACCCCTGCTTTGGCCAAGGAGAAGCACTGGGCTCTTGAGCGGGGAACCTGGGTGTGGGTAGCTCGGAGCAGTGCCCCTGGAGCGCCAAGGCGCTGGGGAGCCACAAGGGGCACGGGCCTTGGGGCCCCAGCTGGCCAGGTGATATGATGTGTTCGCTTGGGGTTTCACCCAGCCCCTCCTAACATCCTGTCCGGCGAGCATGGGAGGTAGATGAGAGGCCATCCCTGGATCACAAACTGCCGATCCCCAAGGACTCACCCGGGCATCGAGGGCACTGCGAGTCCTCCGGGCCTTTCCCACAAAGCCCCCATTCTATTCCTTTCGCCGGGGCCACCACAGGGGCGTGGGCTGTGAACATGCTCTTTGTGTGTCTGTGGATCTTGGGAGAAACTGTCAGGTGTGTGTCCCAGGCCAAGAAGGGGTGTACTGTGCCCCTACGTGGCCCTGTAACAGAGGACACGTCTAGGACAGGGTCCTGACCCCTTGCAGAGCCACCTCAAGGCTTGTGTGTGTCAGCATACGGGAAAGCTTCCCTCTGTGGGCCGCCGTGGGCCATCGGCCACTGCAGGCCAGACGTGGCGACCGCAAAGCCACACAGCTGTCCTGTTTTCCCATGCTCCTCATTCTTCTCTGTTCTCAACCATTCATTACCTTTCCAGCCACAGTGTACCTGCCTGATCCAACCTGCATGGCCTGCCCTCCTGACAGTCCAGGCTCCCTGGGGAGGCTGGCCTCCGCCCGGTGTGGCTCCCAGCCCCTCCCCGCCACAAGCACCCCACCAGCTGCCGTTGCTCCAGAGCCTCTGGCTTCTGAGGGTGGTGTTCCCAGGCTTGCCAGCATATCTCCACTTCATTCCACATGACTAAGGCTCCAGCAAGACAGGAAGGGACACCTTTCCTCACCCAGACGTGCAGCCTCCAAGCCAGCAGGGCAAGTGCAAGAGCAGAATCAGGCCCTGGCCCTGCCTCTCTGCAAACACCCTCAGGCCGGTCTCTCAGCACTGGGGTAGGGGGTGGGGGTGGCCCTGCCCTCTTCCTGAGAAAGTGCTAGCCTGGCTCATGGTACACGGTGGTGACCTGCAGGCTGCTGTGTGCCCTCCCCCTCAGCTGTAGCCACACGGAACCCCCCGTTTTAGGGGTGATTTCTGATCCCACGTGCAATCCTCACGCCAGAGCATCAGCTCTTTAATTTGGGACCACGTTCTGGCCTTGTCCTCACCGCCTGACGCAGGGCCTGGCAGACTGAATAGGGAAATGCATTTTTGCTGTGAATGTACACGTCCATGTTCCAGGGTAGCACTTTAGGCCGGCCCTTTCCTCAGCCTCTGCTAAGGAGCCCAGATGCACCAGGGTGAGGCCCTTGCCTCCCCTGGTGCTCCCCACACCCGGCAGCCATGTGCATGCCACCCACGTCTCCTCAGCCCCCTCCATGTGCACAGTGCCCTCATTTCCAGAGCCGGAAACATGGAGCCTCCCTGGCAGGCTGTGTGCAGAGAGGCACCGGCTAGCATCCACATCGGGAGCCTCACAGGAAGAGGAGGTGCTGGTGGAGCCACCCTGCCCCACCTAGTGTTACCCCTACTCCCCCCCCACCCCTCACCCCAGGAGAAAGTAGACACAGAGAAGAATCTGAGGAGGCTGGTGGCGGCAGGGGCTCTCGTCTTTTTGACTAAACCCCTTCTGCAACACGTTCAATAAAAAGCCCTAAAGAACCAGTTTAGATGGTGGAAAGTCTAAACTGCAGATGTGGCCTGCCCGCAGGCACATCGCCCAGGAGCACTCGCCCAGGCCTTGGGGGGCACCTGTTTCTTCCCGTCCCTGAGCCGGGCTCGCTCAGGGCAGCCCAGGCCGGTTTCTCAGCCGGTCTCAGAACAGCATTGTGCGCATCGTGGATCAATGTGAGAAGCTGGGTGCAGCTCCACATGCTGCCCTCCACCAGTTCCTTTGTTCAAGTTCAAAGACCGTCTTGGTAAGTGGCTCTCCGTTGACCATGAGCTCACCCAAGCACCCAGCATGGACCCTGCTAGGTCTGGCAGACAGCAGTTTGATCTTTCCTGCCTCCACGGGCTACCGTCTCATGGGGACACAAACCGCACACGTACAAGCGGAATGTGGGGCCGTGAATCATTCGGGGAGTCCGGGCGTGGCACTGGACTGCTGGGGACTGGGGACAGGCTGCGAGGGCTGGCCTGAGTCTTGAGGTGAGCCAACCAGACCAGAAAGGGAAAGGAGATATGCGAAGCTACAGGGGGATTTCACACACTCTTCCCTGAAGCTCCCCACGTGCTGGACCTGGCCCCCCCCCCAGTCAGAGGCCATTCTTGGAAGTCACTGCTGAGGACAGAAAAGGGACTGCTTGCTTAGGAGACCCACCACCCAGGCAAGGACAGATAAGGGGACCACCAACCACAGGTCTGAGGAAGGGGGAGCATGTGCTTACTGCCACCCCACAGTGACGGGGCTGGGAGAAGGCAGAGCGCATGAGCATGAGGATTCGGGGGCCCTCGGCACGCGTGGCTGAGTCCTGCAGGCCAGGACAGCGGGAGAGGACACAGCAGACCTGAGGCATCGAGTCCAGAGTGCGCTTCACAGCTGGTGTGGGAAGCTGTTCGTCCCTGCTCCAACACTGGTCACTTTTCGCTTGATGGTTCTTTAAGCACCAGTTGGGGCACCGGGGATTTCCCCAGCCAGGAGGGCCAGAAGGGAAAGCAAAGTGCCGTGGGGGTGAAATGAGGTCTGTCAAGCAGGTTTGCCGACCAAGGCTCCTGCTCTCACCCTGAGCGGGGCGAAGCCACACTAGGGCTGATCATAATGGAAGAGGGATTTCATCACATCTCACAGCTCAGGTACCTGAGGGCTGTGTTGGGACACTACTTGGCTTCTTGATGCCACGTATTATCTTTAAAGACTGCACCATATTACATTAAATCCACCCAGGTGGCAGTTCAGGGAAACCGGGCTGCCAGCCAGCCAGCCGTGATGCCGCCGCCTGACGCCACTGCCCCCAGACGGCAGCCCGCTTCCACGGCAGAGACGACAGGCAACCTTCTCTGCGCGGCTGCTTCTAACTTCAGAGTCTGTGCATCCAAAAAAGGAAGTGAAATGGTGGACGTGATTAATCCCAGTACTTTATTTACAAACGGGCTATGCAGATTCAGCAGTGTGATAGAAGTTCCATGTACAAGAGTAGAAATTAAAAATTCAGCTTTCAGGAAAAAATTTCTGATTTTTTTGGAAGGCGGAGACATTCTGAAGTAGACTCACCCCAGCATCATATTAGATGAAGACCGTCAAGAATGAAAACATAAAAAAAAAAAAAAAGAATGAAAATGTCACAAATTCCACTGTGATTAATAGCTCAGTTTATTAGCTGTTTTAATAAAGTACAACTTTATAGTGAAAATAATGTACTAGGAAGAGCTTTTTTTAAAGCTTTTTTATGATATGCTTACAAACCTCAGACGCCAGGGGAATTTCGCCCACAATGACACAGCACACAAGTCTCCTGTAAGCAGAGCTGAAGGCGGCCAGGTGGGCCGGCTGTTTACAGCCAGGGAAGCTCCTGGTGGACACCGTAAGAGGGGCTCCGGGATTACTAACGCAGAAACGCCGCTCTTCAGCTGTGGTGAAGCTTCACAGAGGCCCTTCCTTCGGCTGTAGCGACACTTACTCCAGCTCCACCTTGCCTTTCTGGTGCCTCTTCACCCTCGAGTAGGGACTCACTGTATCGTCCATCACAAAGTCGTACAGGACTCTGATCCAGGAGTTGTAGTGAGGGAGGCGGTCATAGTACTCGGCCGCTATCTTCCTCACCTACGAGGGCGAACACACAGCGACAGGGGCAGTGAGCGCAGACCGAGTACGATGGAAAGGGACAGACAGATGCTGGGTACAAACCCGGAGAAGCCACGAGACGTTCCTCCCTCCTGAAAGCAAACATGGAAAAGGCAGCTTCGGGAATTCTAACACAAGGCAGTTTTCATTTCAACACTGAAATACACTTGACCCTCGAGGATTACGGACTCTTTCCTATCACGCTCTGAATTGTGTATTTTCAATAGGTGAGGCCCCCCAAAACCCCTTGTCACACATCTATTAATGACATGCTAGTCACATACACTGTCACTACTCCATAAATACCAGCTGTCTGCAGAGGAAACAGAATGCTCCCTGAGACGCACCGGACAGGAAGGGCAGGAGGGGGAAGACGACCACAACACCGAGGACGCAGACAAGTGTAACGAGTTAAGGAACAGGACCGCATGCAGCGAGCAGGAACCCAGAGGACGGTGCTGAGCCTTGGGCTGTACGTCAAGTGAACCTGAACATAGCCAAGTGTACTGGGAGGCTGTTCAAAAAACTTGTGAGTTCAAGTACAGCTGACCCTTGAACAACACGGGTGTGAACCGCGAGGGTCCACTTACACACAGACATGTTTTTGATACACACAGCGTAAATGTGTCTTCTCTTCCTTATGATTTTCTTAACATTTTCTTTTCTCCAGCTTACCTTACTGCAAGAGCACAGTATGTAACACCTATAACATACAAAATATGTGTTGATCGACTGTTTACGTCATCCATAAGGCTTCCAGTCAACAGCAAGCCGTTCACAGTTACATTCTGGCGGAGTCAAAAGTCACATATGGATTTTCAGCCATGCAGGGAGTTGACGCCCCAACTTGTTGGTGCCCCAAGTTGTTCAAGGATCAACTCTACGGTTAATGTTGGAAAAAAAATCACTTTGTTCAAAGGGCAACCACCTTTATATCCTCTTTAAAAAGTAAGGGGGCGCCTGGGTGGCTCAGTCGGTTAAGCATCCGACTTTGGCTCAGGTCATGATTCCACGGTTCGTGGGTTCAAGCCCCACATCAGGCCCTGGGCTGATCGCTAGCTCAGAGCCTAGAGCCTGAGCCCATCGATCCAACAGTGATGAAAGTGACGGGAACTTCTATTCCCTTCGCACAGGGACTGCTCGATATCTTGGATGTATTTTGTAAGCTGGCAAATCCTTAGCACTGCTGACCCCCAAGGGCCACCACCAGGCTTAGGGATTCGGTGTAAACCCTGTAAAGTTAGGGTGGCAAACTCAGGACTTATACTTGTTTGCTTTGATGAGCAACTCAGATGGACAAAATACAGTAGATTCCTTTTAAAATGGGCAAGTTGCGGGGCGCCTGGGTGGCTCAGTTGGCTCAGGTCACAATCTCACCGTTCATGAGTTTGAGCCCCTCATCGGGCTCTGCACGGACAACTTGGAGGGTGGTGCCTGCTTTGATTCTGTGTCTCCCTCTCTCTCTGCCCCTCCCCTGCTCATTCTGTTTCTCTCTCTCATAAAAATAAACATTAAAAAACAAAATAAAAAGTAAAATGGGCAAGTTATGATTTATTTTGGTCATATAACCATCAAAAATTAGAATGTTTCAAATCCTTTACTTACCAGTGGAAGGTTTTTCCCGGGAACATTGGGGAAGTCATGGTGTTCATTGTGGTAACCCACATTGAAGGTGAGTAGATTCAGAGGCCCGTAATATGAGTACGTTTCATGTCCCTTTAAGAACATGTAATGTTCAGCTATAAAATGTCCAGAAATCGGGTGCAAACCTAGACCAAGTAAAGAGGCTGCCAACATGTAGACTAAAGATTTAATTCCCCAAACGTAGTAAATTATAATGTCGAAAGTGATCTGGATCACAGTATTAATCATTTCCAGGTAAGAAATCGGTTTGGGGTTGATGAACAGAGGTCGAAAAGCATAAAAGAGAGGCTGAAGGATAACCCACACGAACTTTCTGAAAGTGGTACAGAAAAACCAGCCTTCAAAATCGGTGGGGATGTCCACATCGATGCCATCACCCCCAAGGTAGCGATGATGGTCCATGTGATACCTCTTAAAGGAAATGGAGTATGGAACACCAATAGGAAGATTAGCAAATATTCCAAACCAGCGATTCCACAGGGCTCGGCTGTTGCCGAAGGCGCTATTGTGGGAGACCTCATGGATAGCCAGCGTCATGGAATGGTTAATGCAGCTGCCAAAGGCGTAAGCCCAGAAGAGGACCCACTTCCAGTCCAGGTCCTTCACCAAGTAAAACGCAACCAGCTGAGTGAGAACCATCAGCATTATAATCCAGATCAAGTTGGGATCAGGTTTCATCAAGGACTTTATCTCTGGGTACTTTGCTGTAAAGAAAAAACAATCAATCAGGAACTAAGTAAAGCACATAATAGTTCTGCAATTCTAATTAAGCCAACACATTAAATTAACCCATGAATTAATTTCCCCCCCAATCATTAAATGCCCTCTATTAGAAGTAGGTGTTCCAATAGTAAAGGTACTAAGTACCATGTTGCAACAAATTGAGAATTTATGCAGGAAAAATTAGCCTCAAAATCTAGATTCTCCACATTACCAGAAAGTCACACGTGAGTAAAGATTTCATGCTAATTCCCTTTTCACCCCTAATAATTCTTTGTATATAAAATGTGTAAGTTTTACAAAGTTGTGATCATAGTCTGAGAAACTTATTCTAAGAAATCTATTCTAGTATCTGACAGAATGTACAGTATACTTATATTATATACTTATATATAATGCATATGCAATCTACTTACACACAGACAGTATGTACTGAGATTTCATAATTTCCTTTACAGAGACTAAATCATTTCTGGTTGCCAGTTTTAACTTCTACCTACTTCCCTATCTGTAGACATTTAGATTTCTAATATTTTTTTGCCAGCGCAGGCTTCTTACGGCCATCAGGATAATTACAAAGGATTCTGCATATTTACGATGCCACTTTCCTAAGTGCTCATTTCTGTGTTAGAACTGCTAATTTGTTGGATTCTTATTTTCTCTGTTGAATATACATGCAAATATCCAAGCAGGATCTACATCTCAGCATGTGTCCCCCAAGGGCAAATGCAGACTCTTTGGGTCTTACTGCCTGCCCAGGCATAATCATTGCCTTTGGTTTTATGTGCTGCTGAGTAGGTTTGACCCAGGACAGCATGAGGACAAAGGACCTTTTTCTTTTCTTTTCTTTTTTAATGCTTATTTATTTTTGAGAGAGAGATAGAGAGAGAGCCGGGGAGGGACAGAGAGAGGAGACAGAATCAGAAGCAGGCTCCAGGCTCGGAGCCATCAGCACAGAGCCTGATGCGGGGCTTGACCCCACAGACCGCGAAACCATGACCTGACCTGAAGTTGGACACTTAATCAACTGAGCCACCCTGGAGCCCCCAAAGGACCTTTTTCTTGAGATAGGTCATTCAGAATATTTTTGAAAAGATAGAGAAGGGAAAAGTGCAGCTTCATCCTCTTTTCTCTAAATGTTAACATGAGGATTTCAACCAAAACTTAATCTACAAGGCAGGAAGCTATTTAGTCCAGTTTTATATACAAGACATGGGGGCAGTGCTAACACCCAGGTAACTCCCAGTTCTCTCTTTCCACTCCCTCTAATCTTTGTTGATTTAGTTCATTTCATCAAATGTTAATAACGTTGTAGGCAGTAGACCAAAAAATGTAATCCTCCAGGTCTAGATGTGAATTAGTCTAAAACTAATTTTCCTCATATGAATGAAAAGTTCAGTTAAGTTTTTCGTTAAAATATGAGCATTCAGGGAGTAATTCCACAACAAAACAACTGTTCAGTGAATTGTTGGATAAGCAGTAATCACTGGTACTAAAATATGTACTTTTGTTTAGACAGAGCTCCAGCATTTTTACTATATATAAAACTGAATTAAATGGACACATCTGCCTCAAGATAGAAGGCGATACGCATTTTATAGGTATTCTAAAATCAGGAGGGGCACCTGGTGGGGCTCAGTTAAGCCTCTGACTCTTGATTTCAGCTCAGGTCATGACCTTCTGACAACCCCTGACCCCACCCCACTCCCCCAGTCCCACATCCCTGCTCTGCACTGACATGGCAGAGCCTGCTTGGAATTCTCTCTCTCTTCCTGCCCCCTCCCCTGCTTGCACTCTGTAACCAAACATTTAAAATAAAAAATAAAACGACAAAGCTCCTATGCATTGTTCTCTCAGACAAATCAAGTTGCTCCAAGTGATTTTGTACCAAATTCTTGAAAAGCTTATTTTAGTCTGTAAAAACTGTACCACGACGGTACCAATATGAGTAAATAGGGAAAGAAGAGCTTTTTCAACAAATGGTGCTGGAATAGCGGATTATCCACCCTTCCTCACACCATACACAACAATTAACTCAAAACAGATCACAGACCTCAGTGTAAAAAAACGGGAAAACTCTGATATAAGAAAACAGAAGTAAATCTTCATAACCTTAGATTGCTTACTATACCAAAAACATAAGTGACAAAATTAAAAAACTGATAAACTGCACTGCATCCAAAACCTTTCATGTTACAAATGATACCATTAAGAAAGCGAACCCACAGAATGGGAGGAAATGTTTGCAAATCACCTATCTCATAAGTGACTTGAACCTAGAATACAGGAAGAACTCGTAAAGCTCTTACCAGTAGTTACCCAATTTAAAATGGGCAGAGAATCTGAACAGACTTTTCCCCAAAGCAGATACACAAATGGCCGATAAGCACACAAAAGGTGCTCAACATTATTAGTCACTAGGAAAATGCAAACTGAAACCAAAATGAGCTACTACTTCACACATGCTTGAAAGGCTATGACGAAAGAAGGCAAAGACAAGGACTTGGAGAAACGAGCCCACACACCCCACACACGTTGCTGGGGACCATGTAAAATGGTGCGGCTGGTTTGGAAGAGTCTGGCCCCTCCTCAAAATGCTAAACACAGAGCTACCGGTGACCCAGCAATTCCACCCCTGAGTAGCTACCCAAGAGGAATGAAAACACATCCATCTAATAACTTGCCTGTTCACAACAGCATTATTCATAATAGTCAAAAAGTGAAAACAGCCCCACAGTCTGCCAGCCAATGATTACATAAAGGAATGTGGACTGTCCATACAATGGAATATTACCTGGCTAAAAGGAGTGAAATAGTGACACGCTGCAGTATGGAGGAAGCTTGAAAATGTTAGGCTAAGGGAAAGAAGCCAGCCACCAAAGACCAAGGGCTGTGTAAATTCGTTTGTAACAAACATCCAGAATAGGTAAATCTGGAGAAACAGAAAATAGATTAGAGGTTGCTCAGGGCTGAGGAGCAAGACTGGTGAACACAGGAATTGCTTTTCTCCCCCTAAAACACAACGCTTGCAGAAATAGGTCTTATCATTTAATTATCTTTCCTGAGGTGGTTATTCCATCTCCACTGCTGAAACGGGACATTGAGCAGTTATTTGCACCTGAGCCGACAATTATACTTTCATTGAGAAACTTATGACCCTTTTTTACTTTCCAAGTGAAATGGTTCAATGATGTTATGTATGTGGGAAAAGGCTCACTGCAGAGATAAGCATCAATAAACACCTTTTCACTTCCTTGATTTTCTGAATGTTAGATGGCTAACTCCCAGTATTGAGGTGTTGGGTTTTTACAGATTATTCTTACGTAGCATGTGGATAAGTCATAAGTAAAAAGTATCATTAACTATGCTCTCTCTCCTGTTTAAGTGATTTGCACCATATTTACTTTAATTAAAAAGCACACATCCAAGGGCAGCTGGGCGGCTCAGTCGGTTAAGCATCAGACTCTTGGGTTTAGCTCAGGTCACGATGTCAGTTTTTAAGTTGGAGTCCTGAGTCCAGTCCCCAGTGGGGCTCTGCTGGGACACCCTGTATCCTACTTGGGATTCTGTCCCTCTCTCTCTCTCTCTCTCTCTTTGCCCCTTCCCCGCTTGTGCTCCCTCGCCCTCTCTTTCATAATAAACTTGGAAATATAGAAGAGAAAGAAGGAAAGAAAGCAGCATCCAGCTACCCTGAATAGCAACTGTAAAGGTTCAAGCTACCAATTTACTGATTCGATTTTTTAAAATGCATTTTAAGTGGACCTACTCCTATTTGTGGGGGAGGGGGGAGGATAAAAGCATGACATTTCTAACTTTAGACACCCCAGCAAAAAAAAAAAAAAAAAAAAAAAAAAAAAAAGCTTGCTTTCCCTTTTCACTGGGCAAACTGATGTCGAGTGAAAAATAAAAACTACTTAAGTACTACCCCTATTCCACTTAGCACCCATCAGGTTCCTGATTTTTTTCCAAGCTGAAAGCACCTGCTTTGGAGGCAATGTGACCCCCATCAGAACTCCAGCTGGAATGACTCCCTCGCCCTTTACCTACTCCTCATCTTTAACATGGGGGTAACAGCGACCTCGTTACTGCGAGGCCCGACCCGGGGGCACGTTTGGGACCCACTCAGCACCGAGGACTGGGCCCAGCATCGGGGGCATCCGGGGAGGGGCCTCTGCAGAGCCCGAGAAGCCTCCCTCCGCTGCCCGCGTCCTCAGCCCGCAGGGCTGAGCGGGGCCTAGCTCGCGGCGGGGAAGGGCCCCGAGTGTGCGGCTGGGACCACCCCGCGGTCCTCGGTGCGCCTGGCTTGTGGGCCGCCGACCCGGCCTCCCCGCGCACGCCCGCAGCAGCGTCCCGGAGGCCGCAGGGAGGGTCTCCGAGTCGCCGACCCGCCCTCCAGGGCCGTTCCACGCCCGTGCCGCCAGGGGGGCCGGAGCCCGGCCTCCCCCCGCCGCCGGAGCCGCTCCATACCCAGAACCCCCTTCCCTGCAGGGACCCCTCGCTCCAAAAACGCCGCCGGGGCCGCTCGCTGCCGAGACCTCACCCTCTCCCGCGCCACCGGGACCCCCCTCCCCACCGCCGTGATACCTCCCTCCCCACCTCCCGCCGGGACTCCCCTCCCTGCGGGCCCTTAACGGGCCGCGGGCACCGAGGAGCGCAGGCCGCGCTCAGAGCGCGCCCCGGAGACGGGAGGCCGCACGCACATAACGGGGCGCGGGCCAGGCCTCACCTAGGATCTCCCGGCGCCGGCTGGCGTGTGGCTCGTCGGTGTAGACCCACTCGAAGTCCTCTCGCGCGACGCGGTTCCCCATGGCGGCAGCTGGTGGGCTCGCTCCGCTCTCGCTTCCGGCCCGGCTCCTGCGAGGCAGCTGCGGCGGGAGCTCCCGGGGCTTGTCAGCCTGCCGCGGGCGGAGCGGCCGAGACAGAGGCCCGGGCGGAGCCCTGGGATCCGCCCGCTAGCCCCGCCCCGCCGGCCTCGCCCCGCCGGCCCCATTGGTTCCGCCCTGCTGGCTCAGCCCCGTTTACTCCGCCCCGCCCGCCGGCCTCGTCCGCTCCATTGGCCCCGCTCCATTGGCCCCGCCCCACCGCGTCCCGGCTTGCTTACGTGAAGGCGGGCTCTTTCACCGCCCAGTCGCGCCCGGCGCGAGAGCTCTGGTGAGCTGAGCGGAGCTAGTTCTCCGCGGCGCCTGTCGGCCTCTGCGGGAAGCGGAAACCGCAGGAGAGCGCGGGTGGGCGGCCGCTGGAGGCCGACTGAGACGAGAAGCTGCAGTCGTTGAGAGGGAAGGGACGAGGGCCTGCCTCCCCCCGCCGTCCCGCCTCGTCGGGGCCAGTCGCGGCCACGGCGTCTCGTGAGAGGGGCGACTGTTCCACAGCATGTTACCACCTCTCCTGTGGAAAAGAAAGGTGGGATGAAACTACAGAAAGGAAAATGACGTTCGAAAGCACGATTTATCCCCGCATCCCATCTGTCAGAGGGGAGCTCGGAGCTGCGTGGACTGCAGCCTCGGGCGAGAGTCCCCTCCCCGGTCAAAAGGTCCCCTCCCCTGTCAGAAGGTCCCGCTGCTGGCTACCGGGGGGTTCTGAGGCAGGCGGGCTGAAAGTCACCTTTTGGGAGAGGCCAGACTCCAGTTGGGTTGGGTGTTAAGCCTTGGTTTGCCGACCGGGACGCAGCACGAGTGACTCTTCACAACTCACCCCTTCCGATCCACCCCCAGCCTGCCTCAGGACACCAGAACTTTGAGG